>NC_035437.2:137702062-137837062 GCF_002127325.2 Helianthus annuus | reverse complement strand
CAAAACAAAGGCACCTCTGGAAGATGAGATCCCGGAGCCACTGCCAGTGACAACACAAATGTCACCTATAACCACGGCTGCTACTTCCTCACAGGAGATGGAAGAAAGATCTCCACCTTTGCCTCAAACTCCTCCTGCATCCTCACAAAAGGATCAGGTTGTAAACACATGGACCCCACAATATGAAGCTCTGGACCCAATTGGATCCATCTTCTTCAATCCTGATCCCAAGGACATGTCTCTTTCAACACCCATATCTTCACCCCTTTCATTACCACAAACAATATTACCCTTGTTGCATGCAGTTGATGTAGTTAAGACACAAACCAGTTCCTCTCAATCACCTTTCACTGAGAGTACACTCCCACAAGTGACTGGGTCTAATACTTATACCTCTGCTATCCCAGCAACAATTGAGGAGGTTACACTGCAGGGATTACAAGTAATTCCTGATAGCAGTTCAAGTGGAGCAGCCACTACAAATGTTGAACCCACTGGTTTACATTTGGACAGTGGTTACATTCATAAGACTCCCTTGAAGGCAATTCCTTCCATAGCACCTCTGAGAACTACCAGTGAGTTTGTTATGCCCACTGGTACCTTTAAAAGGCTATCAAGTGCTGAAGGAAGAAGACCCCAGTACCAAGAACATAGGGCATCAATGAATGACTTTTTGGATTCATTTCCTAAGTCACACATTGGTACAACCACTGCTGGTGGGGAATCAGATGATCCCATTAACTTGGGTGATGATTTAAGATATCAGGAATTGACGGGCAGAGTTGAAAATCTTGAAACATCAGTTGCTGATATAAAGGATATGGTGCAACAGCTGTTAAAAGCTCAAAAAGCACAATCCACTGCTGGTCCAGCTCAAGCATCTGCACATCCTGCACCTGCTGCAAATGAGCTATGGAGTGTATTCAAACCCCTGCTTGAAAAACAAAAACAAATGGCTGATCAGCAGCATGCAATACATGTACAAATGCTGACAAACATGGTGGAGTCAAGATTTAAAGATACTCAAGCAGATATACAGGCTATCAAGGCTCACATACAAAGCACCTCTGGAAAGGTTCCTCCCACTGTCCTCTTCATGAATAACCCCTTTCCAGATAATGCCAAAAAGGGGGAGAAAATCAAGTGGAAGAAGAAGAGAATTGAGGATGGTGTTTATATTGAACCAGAAAAAGATAGCCAGACTAAAGCTGCCATATCAACACACACCACTTTATCACACACCACCACAACCACTGCCCTACCACCACCATCATCTATTATCTCATCACCACCACCAAAACCAAACTCACCACCATTACCTCCTGCCATAAAGCAGAAGACAACAGATGTTACAACATCTGTTGTAATGACAATAGTGATTGAAACACCAGTTGCTTCAACACCTGTTAGTCAAACACTTTCCACCACTCAAACCATTACCACTTTAAACACATCATCAACTACCAAATCACCACCTACTCAAAAGCAGAAGACAACTAATGACACATCAGCAGTTGTAATGACAACAGAGGTTGAAACGCTAGTTGTTTCAACAGCTGTTAGTCAACCATCTACCACTGCTCTCACCATTCCTACATCACAACCAAAATTCCCTTAACCCATAAAGCTTTACACAAGAAAAAGGAAAACAACTCAACCAAATGAGGACAAATATGATCCTATTGCTGCAAAATATCCACTGGAACTGGAAGCTGTAAAAAATGAGATGAGACAATTCTACACCGAGGATGATCCTTCAAAAAGAAGATTTCCTTCTCTCATAGGCTTCATAGTCCCAGAAAATATGGATGAATATCTCCAGATCAAAGCAAGGCAGGCTAAGATAAGAGCCAAACTTGAAAGTGAAGATCAAAGTGACGCCATTTCTGAAAAAATGGAATTTTTGCTCACTAAAGTTAAATAGATGGAAGTCTATGCACAAGATCTGAGCAAAGAAATGTCAACTTTACCACCCTAAGCAGATCTACGAAAAGAAATGAGAAAAGAATATCTTGCATACATCATGAAAGAAAAATTCTATCCAGCTGAAGAAAAACAATTTGAAGAATGGCCAATAGTTGTTTTAAAGCATGAGGCAAACATAATTGATAGAATCAAAAATGATCCAAGCAAGAAGAGGGCAGCTCCAAACTGGAGCAAATACAAAAAGTTCATTGCTGACTTTACGTCTGAATACAAAAGAAAGAAGCAGGAGCTAGTGGATGCAAAAGTAGATACTGCTAAAGCCATAGCAAAATGGACAAAGCAGTATACAGATGAGGCTTATGAAAGGCTGAAAGGAAGAAAAATGACAGATCCTAATTCACCAAAGAAGCCTGAACACAAAGAGCCAAAACAGCTGACTGTTGCAGAAGAAAAGGAAAAGGAAGTTGATTACTTTGAAGAAGCCATCAAGAAAATTGGTTTAGATAAAGACATATCAGCAAAGCTTCAAGACCTTGCCAAAAAGGTTTTAAACCAACCACCATCACCTAACACATCAGCAGAAATATCAGACATTGAGCTAGAGCAACAAAAGAGACAAGAGCAGATTGACAAAGAAGTTGCAGAAGATATAGCTGCAGCAAATGGTGTCATAAAAATGGCTTTCCAACAAATGTCTGAAAATTCTGAGTTAACAAAAGCTCAGGATACTACTTCACAAATATTTACAAGGCCAAATTCTCCCAACTCATCAGTTAATAAATCTCTCCCAAGAAACCCATTGGGTTCAAAAGTACTAAAATGGATGTCTGATCAAAAGACCCATGTATTGACCCTGTTCAGATCCAATGGTGAAGTGAAGTACATATCAAGGAAACAAGCACTAGGCCTTGGTGTTGAAGATCTACTGGATCTCCTTGAAATTACACTGTGTAGGGATGAGGATGACTCAAGTTCCAAGGACTTTGACGCCGAATTTAAAAGACAAGCTAAGGAACTTCTGATGAGACAATAAAGATCTAGAATAATGAAGGGTTTTGGCATTATCTGTTCTAGGGGGAGATTGTTGGGGTTGAACCCTATCAGAGGAACAGAAAATAAGAGCCAAAACTGGATCACAATAGTGGATTCATAATAAGCAACACTTTACCACACGCTTTCCCCTTGAAAGTGGTTAGAACATCTGATGTCCTCTATCCTCTGTTCCAATACAACTGCTGCTACCTTTTAAACTGCTGATAAAGCCCTGAAGAAGTAAACACTGCTGGTTTAATCTACTGATGACAAAGTACTGCCCACTCAATGACTGATCAACTTTGAGAAAAACACTAATGGAAGAAGATAGCAGTAGTTTAGTGTGTCACTTGTATTGTATAAGTCAGTGGTTAAGATTAGCAGTGTTTGTATAGGAACAATGGCTACAGGTTGTTAGGCTGTTAGACGTCGCTTTCATGGTGACGTCAGTTGAGAT
Organism: Helianthus annuus; assembly: GCF_002127325.2. Taxonomy (NCBI): domain Eukaryota; kingdom Viridiplantae; phylum Streptophyta; class Magnoliopsida; order Asterales; family Asteraceae; genus Helianthus; species Helianthus annuus. Next base: position 137,833,647 of record NC_035437.2, on the reverse strand, counting down.
GCTTCAGTGGTTTGGTTTGCCTATAAATGGAGCAGTACCCTGTACTGTTACATTTGATTGACTGAGTGAGTTCTTCTCCTCATGTCTAATCCTTTCATCTTGTGCAATCAACCATGGAGTATTAGGCTGAGGGGGAGTTTAGTTTGTAAGCATGCTTTGTAATCTTTTTATTTACTTTGTGTAACGACTCACCCAAAAATGTCCTAAAATGCTCCGTAAGTGGAACCCGAACCCCTGAAACCCTAACGTACATGAGAAATCAAGAAATCAAGAATTTAGAGTTTCAGGCGGGCCGCGTAAGAGTAAGCTGAAGCTTACGCGGGCCGCGATGGATTGAAGGTCACCGAATAAGCATGAAGGCTTCACACGGGCCGCGTAAATGTTCCTCCAAGTTCACGCGGGCCGCGACAGCTCAACGATAAGCGAAAGCCTGGTGCCGCCACGTGTCGATGACTCAGCAAACCTTAGCCGCCTTTCTAGCCCTCGCGGGCCGCGTGAACTCTTCTTAAGTTTTACGCGGGCCGCGTAAAACTCATATTTCAGCTATAAATAGATCCGATCATGAGCAGTTCAGCTGTGTTGAAATCTCCCTCTCAAATCGCCTCTATTCTGCAGAAAACGAATTTCCAAATAGTAAAACGCTGCTACGATTCCAGGGTATTAACTCGATCACTGCTCAATTCTTTTCTTTCACTCAGCTTTTATTATTGTAAATAATAGCTTGGGATTATACCTTCTAAATCCCGCAACTCTGCCCATTATTAGGGTAATAACTCTAATCGCTGCTACGATTCAATGTCCGATCGATTGAAACTATCTGATGGATGTTTAAGTGCTGCTCAAACTCGGGTTATACTTTGTCATTCGTCGTAAATTCGATTGATGTTTAAGTATCGCACTTTGTCATTCATTGTGAGGGTTTTGGTCTCGTGAGTCGTCGTTAAAGTTGAATTGAGTTAATACACTAATACGAGTTCCATTGTGCCTAGAAATTTCAACTCGTAATCAGGGAGCTGTTAGAATGTTTATTAGCTAAGAAAATTTCGTAGTTAAATAAATTTATTAAAAGTACTAATTACGTACACTTAGTTGTTGAGATAACTTAGCAATTAAGAAACCTTAATAAATAAGTTAAACTTAATCAAGTTAAGTAAGATTAATTAATCAGTTAAGCATGATTAATTAAGTTAAGTATGATTAATTAATCAGTTAAGCAAGATTAATTAAGCTAAGCAAGAATAATTAATCTAAGCAAGATTAATTAAGCTAAGTAAGATTTATTAATCACCTAAATAGATATACATGAAAAATAGATATATATGGGGTAGATATTATCTAAGGAAGATTTTATCTAAGGAAATTATTACCTAGGAAGGTATTATCTAAGGAATGTGTTATTCAGGGAAGGCTTTATCTGGGGAAAACTTATCTAGGGAAATTCTATATAGGGGTAAGACTTATCTTCTTACCTATAAATATGACGCTTAAGAATTCATTTACTTTGTTCATTTCTTCTATTCTTCTCTCTATACGTTAGTGTTCTAACCAATAATCACCGATGCGATGTTCTGTCCGATCGATTCAGGAACCATCTAATAAATGCCCAAGTGCTGTACTTTGTGAATTTCGGTAAACGGAATCCAAAGTGTTATACTTTGTGAATTTTGTTAAGGTTCGAATCTCGTGACTACCGTTAGGTTTGATTTGGGTTTTATACAAATACGTATTCCATTCTGTTAAACTATATGTTTAACTACCAGAATACTCCCAACTACACACTTACAATCAAACAAGCTGCTAAATCATCAGAAGATTCAGAACAATAAAGTATACGCTTAATTATCAGAAGGAATAGAATCAAGAAGCTTGCTAAATCATGCTTATACTGTGAGTCATTCTCTTTTTATCAACTATTTTACAATACTCCATATTTTCAAAAAGTTATAATTACAGGGATTAAGTCGTGGTTATCTTAAATCACTGGCTAGTGGGGTATTGTGCACATTACTAATTTCTCACGGGTTAGGCTAATAAATCCTCACCGTGATAAACGTCACTACTTGGGGAAAGACCCAATAGTGGTATGACCATCGTCAGCAAGTGACAAAGTGCGAGATAAAAATAAGATAAAAGCCATCGTAATCGCTCTTATGCTGTAATTTATAACTAAGGGTCATTTTATAAAACATGAATGAACTCACTCAGTATTTCCTGTTGACAAAACCTTTTTAAAACGCGTTTCAGGTAATTACAGTAGATCGAAATAAGAGATGGATACGGCACCAAAAAGGCTTACAGAAGTGGCTTGATTTGTCAATTAAATTAAATTAAGAAAAGTTATTTTATGTAATCGGGTTTATCCCATATGAAAAGCTACCTTTGTAAAACATGGGTTTATCCCATCTATTTAATAAATAAAAATCCGGTGTTTTCTAAACTCTGATATTTTTCCTAACTCACGGTCCTGATGAAATTTCCGCTGAAATGTTTTTAAAATAACCACCGGTACCACTTGGCTGCTTACGGCTCCCGATTCCGTCCAGGGTGGGGTCGGGGGTCGTGTCTGAAGGTGGTATCAGAGCCACTGATTTAAGCCAATAGGTGTTGTGATAATAATACCTATGCTTAAATAAAAGAGTTAGGAAATTACTGTTAACTGGTAGCACACATGATAGCATTTAGACTTGAACTTACGAAAAAGATGCCTTAGTATAAGCTTCGAGATAAGCTAAATACTTGTGTAAATAAAGTGTGATAGGTTTTGGTATGCCATGAGAATAATAACTAGAACGTTGCAGGTATAATAAATAAGCAATAACACTTGACCACTAGTATTTCTTATTTATTAGTACTACTTTGTTCTAGAACATGATCCGTCATGTGAAGACTAATTTGCTTAGTCCTTTTTGAAAGTCATAATGCACTTTCCAAATGATGATTTAAGAAAAATACTATTTATGGGAAATATAAATTTCTTCTCCGGCAAGACTGGGTATGGTGTAGCAGACTCTCCAGCTTGTTCGGATATACTGAGGTTACCTCTCCGGCTAGAACCGGGTAAGCAGGTATATAATATATCAAACAAGTAATAAGATTTCCCTAAATAGTATCATGACCTGATAATTGACTTGTTTTTGGAAATATGAATCTGTTAAATACATTGACCTTACTAAAGGTATGTATATTACAGCATGTGAAATATATGATTATATAGATATGTATATCTATAAGGAAATCCAAAAACCATAAGGATTGACAATTTGAAATAAGGCACAAGCATATGTGTCAATAATAAATCTAGATTCCTTTATCAAGAATCTCTTACATATATCGATATCAAACATTATTTCATTTGATCATCTACCTCGTAACTCGAGCGACAATAATAACGATGGAAACCCTTTAAGTTGGTATGCCATCAAAAGTATAAGAATTTCCAATGCGTTACCATAAATTATTAACGCACGTAAGAAGCATGTAAAGTTGTGCTGATGCACAAGAAAACACATGAAACTTAAATTATACGTCCACAGACGTTGAAGTATATCACACACGACTTTCAAGGCAAGACCTTTGGAAAATATGATTGGGCACGACAACAACAATGCTAATCCCGGCAGTGGGAGAACTACCGATCAAAAAGAGGCACTTTGCCACGTGATCCTACAAACGACATGAATCTCACCGAGGTACGTTAGAACAAGATTTTTACAACCATCGGTGCACAGTCTAATCAAAGTCATAATTATTGGCACTGCAAAAGAAGTCATATATCGGTACAATCCCCCTATTTCATGGACGACAAAATATGCAATATTCGACATTCCAGGATAACGTCACTTAACAACGGTTATCACATGAAATTCCAGATAAAGTTTTTATATTTCTTTCATTGAAATCCTAACTTCTGCATATAATGCGTTAACCTTCGCGTATCTACTTCTCCTAATGGTCATCATACCATGAGGATTTCTTTCATAGTAGCGAATATTGATCTATTTCATTTCTTGGTAAATCCACACTTTACACATGCACTATTTGTGGCGCATGTGGTTCGTTTATGAAGACCATTGGAGGGCTTCATTCCAATTTGTTGTTTTATCAAAACTTAATTATCATTTCACTATACTTGATCTTTGCATTTATAAACCACGTTTTTGCAAAACGATGACTCTTTGATATCGAATCAATGAATTTCTTGAAAAACTTGAATTTCCTTTGAAGGGTAAACATGGTTTTTGTTGTGACCATGTCATAACTTTCTTATTGATACATGAACTCATTTTGTTTACACCAAGTTCAATTGCTTGAACTTGCCCGCATTACGTATTCCATTTAAGATCCCATATGATGGATTGAGGCTATCATATTCAAAATAGTACCAACAAGCACTTCATTTGCTTTGAACCATAACATGCTTGCTTGGCCTTTGACGTCATCATTTCTTTGATCACGATCACCTTGTGGTGACGTTTTCACAAATTTAAAGCTTGCACTATTCTCGTTGCTCACACCATGCTCGGATATAATTATTTAATTATTTATTGTGTATTGATATTAAATCCGCTTGTTCGATCTATGTATTATCAGTCTTAATGCAATTGTGTGTTAAGATAATGGTACCCCAATTCGTGTTAAATATTCGGGTGTACCTCTTAACGGTTCTTTTACCATCGAGCGAACATTTCGTGATATTCATTGCCTTTCCTCTTCGCTCAAAAATACTGTTTATTCATTCTATTTTCAGTTGTAGATCCTATGAAAATTATTTAAAACAAATATTCAGATTTACTTTGTGAACCCTTCGCTTAATTTCAAAACACGGTGATACTTGTTTGATCACTTCTATTATTGCCTTGTTTCAATCACTACGACACCTTGTGGTGTTGGTATGAACTTGCAACTTGTGCTAAATTACTATCAGTCGTTTCATGCGGAACTATTTATGCTTTTCGTTTGCACACATTATATACGGATTTAATTATTTATTACTGAATCCGCTTTGTTGGTTTATCCTATAAAAGCAATCTTAACACAATCGTGTGCTAAGATAATGATACACAAATTCATATCATATTTCAGTGTATCTCTTAATGATTCTTACATCATCAATCAAGCGTTTTGTAATCTTTATTGCTTTTTCATCTTTGATCGAAAAACATTATTCAATTGTTTCATTTTCAATCAAAAATCCTACTAGATTTGTTTGAAACAAACATTTGGACTTACTTCTTTTTGATTTCAAGCATGGTGAACTCATTTAGTCACCGCTACTATTATTTCGATTACTACGACACCTTGTGGCGTCGCAATAAATTTTTAGCTTGAGCTAATCTCATTTTCACACCTGATGTACGAATTTATTTATTTATTTTCTGTTGGTTCATTATCTTAAACAATCTTAATACAATTATGTGTTAAGATAAGAGTACACAAATTCATATCATATTCCGGTGTACCTCTAAAGTTTCTTTCATCATTGATCGAAAATTCTATAATATTCATTTGGTCTTACCATCTTCAATTGAAAATCCTATTCGAAATAAATATCCAAAATTTTACTTCAAAAAGCTTTCAGTTGATTACAAAAACGGTGAAATTGTTCGGTCACCGCAATTATTGAATCATTTCAATCACTACGACACCTTACGATGTCAATATAAACTTGTAGCTTGGACTAATCATAAGCATATGAATCATTCAAAACCATGTATTTCTTTCGCTTGACTCATTCTTGAAAATGGTCTTAATACAACTATGTGTTAAGACAATGATACACCAAATTCTGTTGTATATCGGTGTATCCTTGTAATTCAATAAATATCAACCCATTGATTTTTCCTAGTTGACAAATCATTTTCGTATTTCTATTTCATTCAAGCTTGTTGATTCCGAGTCGTCCTCAGTTGACAATCAAAGTAAGTTCCCTTTGACAATGACTTCTATTGTTTCTAAAGTCATTTACAACTTGTAAATATTCACATTCATTGATTATATATCTCTTTTGGCTTGAACCTAATCACCTTGGAAACTATATCATTTCATCTCATTCATCTGAACATCTCATCTTTTGAAATATCCAGATTCGCTTCCTTGAAACTCTTAGTTAATTTCGAAAACGGTGAATTTATTCGGTCACCATAATTATTGAATTTTTACAGCACTTTGCAGTGTCCGTATAAATTTGTAGCCTGTGCTAATAATAAACCCTATTCATACGTCATTCGTTTAATTCGTCATTTTAATAGTCCTGATACAATTATGTATTCAGACCATAATACACTAAATTCTATTGTATTATCCAATGTACCCTTACCATTTAAGTAAACGATATTGATTTTTGGGTTGATCATTGACAAATCATTTTTCATACTTTCATTCACAAATAGAGATTTATCAATTCAGAATCTCCCTCAATTGATCAAAGAAAGTTCTCTTCTGATATTGAATTCTATTGTTTCTACAAAGTCATTTTATTTCAAAATTCATGCCTATCAAATATCTTTTAATTCATGAAACTTAGTCAAACTTGTTAATGTTATTATTTCATCCCATTTGGTTAACATCAATTCCCGAAACTAAAGTTTCAAAACCATTAAATTTCCAACTATCCTATGATATTGATCTTTTGATTCCATCCCAGACACCATGATATATTGTTTTTACTAATTAAAAGAAGTAACGTAACCCCAAGAAGATATAGTCCAAATCTCGAGGACGAGATTTAAAACAAGGTGGGGAGGATGTAACGACTCACCCAAAAAGTAAGTGGAACCCGAACCCCTGAAACCCTAACGTACATGAGAAATCAAGAAATCAAGAATTTAGAGTTTCAGGCGGGCTGCGTAAGAGTAAGCTTAAGCTTACGCGGGCCGCGATGGATTGAAGGTCACCAGATAAGCATGAAGGCTTCACACGGGCCGCGTAAATGTTCCTCCAAGTTCACGCGGGCCGCGACAGCTCAACGATAAGCGAAAGCCTGGTGCCGCCACGTGTTGATGACTCAACAAACCTTAGCCGCCTTTCTAGCCCTCGCGGGCCGCGTAAACTCTTCTTAAGTTTTACGCGGGCCGTGTAAAACTCATATTTTAGCTATAAATTGATCCGATCATGAGCAATACAGCTGTGTCAAAATCTCTCTCTCAAATCAACTCTATTCTGCAGAAAACGAATTTCCAAATAGTAAAACGCTGCTACGATTCCAGGGTATTAACTCGATCACTGCTCAATTCTTTTCTTTCTTTCAGCTTTTATTATTGTAAATAATAGCTCGGGATTATACCTTCTAAATCCCGAAACTCTGCCCATTATTAGGGTAATAACTCTAATCGCTGCTATGATTCAATGTCCGATCGATTGAAACTATCTGATGGATGTTTAAGTGCTGCTCAAACTCGGGTTATACTTTGTCATTCGTCGTGAATTTGATGGATGTTTAAGTATCGTACTTTGTTATTCATTGTGAGGGTTTTGGTCTCGTGAGTTGTTGTTAAAGTTGAATTGAATTAATACACTAATATGAGTTCCATTGTGTCTAGAAATTTGAACTTGTAATCAGGGAGCTGCTAGAGTGTTTATTAGCTAAGAAAATTTCGTAGTTAAATAAATTTATTAAAAGTACTAATTACGTACACTTAGTTGTTGAGATAACTTAGCAATTAAGAAACCTTAATAAATAAGTTAAACTTAATCAAGTTAAGTAAGATTAATTAATCAGTTAAGCATGATTAATTAAGTTAAGTATGATTAATTAATCAGTTAAGCAAGATTAATTAAGCTAAGCAAGAATAATTAATCTAAGCAAGATTAATTAAGCTAAGTAAGATTTATTAATCACCTAAATAAATATACATGAAAAATAGATATATATGGGGTAGATATTATCTAAGGAAGATTTTATCTAAGGAAAGTATTACCTAGGAAGGTATTATCTAAGGAAAGTGTTATTCAGGGAAGGCTTTATCTGGGGAAAACTTATCTAGGGAAATTCTATATAGGGGTAAGACTTATCTTCTTACCTATAAATATGACGCTTAAGAATTCATTTACTTTGTTCATTTCTTCTATTCTTCTCTCTATACGTTAGTGTTCTAACCATTAATCACCGATGCGATGTTCTGTCCGATCGATTCAGGAACCATCTAATAAATGCCCAAGTGCTGTACTTTGTGAATTTCGGTAAACGGAATCCAAAGTGTTATACTTTGTGAATTTTGTTAAGGTTCGAATCTCGTGACTACCGTTAGGTTTGATTTGGGTTTTACACAAATACGTATTCCATTCTGTTAAACTATATGTTTAACTACCAGAATACTCCCAACTACACACTTACAATCAAACAAGATGTTAAATCATCAGAAGATTCAGAACAATAAAGTATACGCTTAATTATCAGAAGGAATAGAATCAAGAAGCTTGCTAAATTATGTTTATACTGTGAGTCATTCTCTTTTTATCAACTGTTTTACAATACTCCATATTTTTAAAAAGTTATAATTACAGGGATTAAGTCGTGGTTATCTTAAATCACTGGCTAGTGGGGTATTGACATTACTAATTTCTCACAAGTTAGGCTAATAAATCCTCACCGTGATAAACGTCACTACTTGAGGAAAGACCCAATAGTAGTATGACCATCGTCAGCAAGTGACAATGTGCGAGATAAAAATAAGATAAAAGCCATCGTAATCGCTCTTATGCTGTAATTTATAACTAAGGGTCATTTTATAAAATATGAATGAACTCACTCAGTATTTCCTGCTGACAAAACCTTTTTAAAACGCGTTTAAGGTAATTACAGTAGATCGGAATAAGAGATGGATACGGCACCAAAAAGGCTTACAGAAGTGGCTTGATTTATCAATTAAATTAAATTAAGAAAAGTTGTTTTATGTAATCGGGTTTATCCCATATGAAAAGCTACCTTTGTAAAACATGGGTTTATCCCATCTATTTAATAAATAAAATCTGGTGTTTTCTAAACTCTTATATTTTTCCTAACTCACGGTCCTGATGAAATTTCCGCTGAAATGTTTTTAAAATAACCACCGGTACCACTTGGGTGCTCACGGCTCCCGATTCCGTCCAGGGTGGGGTCGGGGGTCGTGTCACTTTGTAATCTCTCGACTGATGCAAATCATGTGTTTCTCAAATCTATTTCTCTCTTTGATTGTGTTTACAAAGTTTATTTTCATTTCCGTTGCATTTAAATCTTCATTCATATCTTTTGATCAATTCAGTTTTTACAAACAAACACAATCATGACAGCCTATGATCCTAACAACACCCCGCGCTTTAGTCGTGGCCATTAGAAACATAAATGAGCCGAGGATATCCAGGACACAGTCGTGTTAACCCCCAATGTTTAAGTTATCAAACAACACAGATTAAAATGGGTTATGCGGGTTTTGTAGCCACAATCCGGAATATGATCCCATACCCGACCAAGCGGTAATAATTTACCGTATCCCAAGTCCGTATAGGGAAAATAACTTAAAAGTATTTACTTGAGCTAGTACTTGACTTTAAAATGCAAAGTTTATAATAACTCAGCCATTTAATCAATAGGTAAGTGTAGGTAGCATTTACCTGGAAGGCTCTAGTCTGGAATGATTGTATAAATAACCAATTAGAATGCTAACAGGTCCCATTTAAGTTGTAGACTTAGACCGACTAGCTTAAAGTGTCAAAACAGTATATACGCTAGATTAAGCGATGACCATAATAGAATGTAGTTTAAACCCAGCAAGTATTAAGACTTGTATAATATGGGTAAACTATTAACATTCTGGAATTTGAGATAAAAATTAAGGTTAAACCCATTTCGGTAAACTTATGTAAACTAGTTACATAAGTCGAATCGTACGCGTATAAGCGATAACGGGTAACCGGATGTGTCATGAACAAATTCCATTTGCTAATATACTTTAAAAAAGTTATAATATCAGTAGGATATCAACTTGTATACCCGTTAAGATTTTAAAATCAAATTAAGCCTCATAAGGGCGTTTTGGTCATTTAAAGACGTATAAAAGGAACTTGCATATAATCTGATGTTATGATCATAAACATTCTGTAAAAATAAGTTATTTGTGATATAATATCAGTAGGATATCAAACATATGTGCGTTTTATAGTTTAAGACCAAACTATGCACCATAGGGGCATTTTGGTCATTTCACACATAGTTTAAAAGCTTATTTGGGAATTTGAGTTTATAACATTTACCTACTGTAAAAATATTTTAAATAAGTTATAAAGTCAGTAGATAACAAGTCTTGGTTGGTAAATATGGTTTAAAACCATACTACGCGCCGAAAGGGCGTTTAATTCGTTAAATGACGATATTTGCGATGTGTTATGAAACTGATGTTAAGACCAGGTTTATATGATCAAAATATGTTATTTAATATAACACATCAGTAGGTAAAAAGGTTTTGCATGAAAAGCTTGATTAAAACCATTTTAAGTGCCATAAGGGCGTTATCGTCATTTATCAATATAATACAAGAACTTGTACTTAAACTCAGAATATAAACTGACTTGATATCCCAAATAATTCTACTTATGATATTACATTAGTAGGTAATGAGTTTTATAAAGAAATTATGTTTAAAACCATTTTAGATGCCGAAAGGGCATTTTGGTCCTTTAAAAGCATAATTTACGATGGTATACAAAAACTCAGTTTATGATTAGATTAATAACATCAAAATATGTTAAACATGTTAACATATCAGTATGTAATTCATTTGCAAGTTCAGTAGTGTTTAAAACCTTATTTTTAACAAAAAGAGCAATATAGTCAAAGTATAGCATATTAACGGAAACTTGCATAAAACTCAGATTACTATTATGATCATGTAATATAATCTCAGAGGGTTATGCTACAGTATAATATGATCATAATGGAACCTTAAAACAGTAGGAAACTAACTTAATTCGGGTCAGAAACAAAAGTCAAACAGAAGTCAAACTTCGTGACTTTCAGTTGTGAACCGACCCTAGAACTAGAATTGACGAGCTGAACATGTTTACACATGGTCTAATAATTATTACCAAGTTATTAATGTGTTAAAGCATATTTTATAACACCTACATTATCAGATTATGATTATTTAAAAAACTACCCAGTTTGACTTTTTAATATTAATAATTTTGACCCGTTAATTGACCAAGTAAACGTGATTTTTAAGAGGTGCCCTTTTAAGGGATTAACACCTACCTAATTACGATCACGTAGCCATGTTCGCCTTGAACAATTGCTGGACCATTAAGGTCTAAGCCGAAAGTCAAAACTTTTATCGAAAAAGCTTAACTTTCGACTTTTAAAAGCCTATAAACGAAAAGTAGGAGGTAGGAACACTTACAAAAGGTCCTAGCTCGAATTTAGAACTCAGGTGGAGTCTCCCTTCAGTTGGGAATCTCCAGGAGGAAGAGAGAATGATAAAATGAGAATGAGCAAGTGTAGGAGTAGAATAACACTCCTATTTAGAGTTGGAACTTGGAGCTTAGGTTTTTAGATCATTCTAGGTGTTAGGAGGGGCTTAGAGATCATTCCAGGAGTCCTAGGACGTGTCTAAAACCAGGTAGCAGCTCATGGTTTCGATTTGGAGGTGCTATGGTGGTTTGTGTGGTGAACAAGGAATAATTCAGCAGTTGTTCGTAACTTTCTTCACAGATCAAGTCGTCGCGCCCCGAGACCGTGTCGACCAAAGGGGGTCGCGCCCCGCGAGGGCCTCAAATATGTTTAAAAGTTTGGCAGTTTCAGTCCGTTGCCTCAAAAACTCAAAACAACTTCCATAAATTGGACTTTTAACCCCTCAAGTCCAATTTTAGGTATTCTTAAATTAACATGTTGACGCTTTTAACCCTTCATATCATCAAACTCTCGAATAAATCATTAACGGTTTCGTTCGTCCAACAAGTGGCTCGTGTAGAGAATACGAACACCGTAAAAGGTCACTCAGAGGCATAGTTTAAGCATGTTGACACTTTTAGTCCCTCCACATTCATTCTTTAATTGTGTGGCAAAAATAGTCCCTCCTAGTCAACATTTGACATAATTAGGATTAGGGACACGTGTCAATATATTATTGGACACGATTTTACGAGGTGTTACAAAATAAATCACCAAAAATGTTAAAAAAACTAAAATAAAATACAGCGAAGTCATCATTTTTCGTTTCTTGTAAATGGTAGTTTGCACCTCCGTCGTCTATGATCTGCGCGGACACCACACAAAAACTTTTAAAACCCACAAATTATCATTCTACAACTAATTAAATATCATTTTCTCCAAATAAAGCGTTTAACTAGGCATCGACTGCAAAAATATTTATGTAAGGCGTCAATTGCAGGTAATTTTACATGGGGCGTAAAAAGTTTGCAAAAAATATTTACGTACGGCGTCGACTGTTTAACTAGACGTCGAGCGCAAAAATTTTACGCAGGGCATAAATTTTGCAAATTATTTACGTACAACGTTGCATTTTCGAGTTTTAAAGACGAAAATATTTACGCCAACGTACGCATTGAAGGTGTAATTCTTTAACGTTTTACGATGATTCTTCGGGATTTTGTTTGCTCATGGACGCGGGGTGTAAAAAAACGTTCTGTTACGTCGGATAAATTAAGTAGAGTTTTAAAAAGTTTTTACGGTTTTTTTACTTTGAATGCACAATTTTTACGTAAAATGATTTTGACCAAATAATTTTACGCACTGTGTCGTGTGTGAAAAACGTTGAAATTTTTACATGGGGCGTAAAAAGTTTTGCAAAAAATTTACGAAAGGTGTCGTCTGTTTAAGTAGGCGTCAACTGCAAAAATTTTGAGCAGGGCGTAAATTTTGCAAATTATCTACATACAACGTTGCATTTTCAATTTTTTAGATGGGGGCTTAAGTTTTTGCAAAAAAAAAAAAAAAAACTTAAGGCGTCGATTGTTTAAATAGGCGTCAAGTGCAAAAATTTTGCGGGGTCGGGCATAAAAAACTTTTTACATGAAGTTTTTCCGGGTAGCGTGAAGTTTTTACGTGGAGTTTCCCAAAGTTTTTACGGGGGGTAGCGTAAAGGTTTGCAAACAATTTTTTTACATGGATGGGGTTGTTTATGCATGCGGTTGAGTGTATAAAACTTTTTACATGGAGTTTTTACGGGTAGCGTAAAGTTTTTAAATAGAGTTTTACAAAGTTTTTTACAGGTTTTCTTAGCTTTTCATACACAGTTTTTTCTCGTACTGAACCATCTAAAGAATAATTTTATATATAGTTGGGTATAAAAAAGTTTTAACATATAGTTTTTACGGATAGCGTAAAGTTTTAAAAAAGTTTTTTACAGGTTTTTTTAGCTTTTCATACACAGTTTTTTTTTGTACGTGAACAATCCAAAAAATAATTTTACGCACGGTGTCGTGTGTGAAAAATTTTGCTATTTGTACATGGGACGCAAAAAAGTTTACAACCATGTGTAATGTGTTAAAGCTAAATTTTACCATACCCATATAATAAAAGAAACACATATCAAACAATTGATACACACGATCAAACAATACCCATATAATAAAAGAAACACATATCAAACAATTGATACACACGATCAAACAAAGTGCTGAAAGTTTTTTTAACTGTTTATATGAGAGTTGATGTTTATATGAGAAAGTGGGCCTTAAGCACGCCTAGGCGCAAGGCAACGCTTTAGGCGAGGGTGCTCGCTGTAGACTAGATAAAACGCATGTTGTACAAAAGGTGCAAGCGAGGCGTGCTTTTAACATGACAAAAGGCATGACTTGAGGCGTGTTTTTTCATACAGGGATGGTTTTGTGCATCATGATGTTGTACAACAGGCTTTTTAGGTTGTACATATAGGTTATTTAGATACTAAACCTATCGCCTATCGTTGCACCTCCAATCGGACCCTATCGCCTCGTTGCACCTTGCAGTTTTCAAAACCAAGTGCGCAGGAACAAATCTTGGCACGTAAAAGCAGGTTTTTTCTAGGCTTTAGAGCATTCCCATCCAGTCCATCATATGTAGTGTGTGGGGTTTTTAAAATGTAAAGAGTATAAAAAGTGGTTGTGAGTGGAGGAGAGAGAAAATATTACTGTTCATCTGTATATTTGGGGGGACACTGTTCACCCACTATAATTTTTTAATATATATTGAAAGTGGTTGTGAGTGAAAGAGAGAGAAAAATGTAATATATATTGAAAAGGAGAGAGAAAAAATATTTGTTTTTAGTGGAAATATATTGATATAGGAGTTGTTTTTTAGTGAAATGTATGTATATTTTTGATGGATTGGATGTGAATGCTCTTAGACAAGGTTTGAAAAATTGTTTGAAATTATAAACCAAGTGCGTAGGCACATAAAAGGGGTTTAAAATTCTAAACTCACCATTAAAGTATCTAATCTTAAAGTTTCTCCAACTTCTGCGGGATCAACAAACAACTATTCTTAACACACCCTTTGATTCATAACTAATCATAACTCCTAAACTAGCTCACAATATCTACAAGTTAAATCACAAAATCAAACAAGAAACGAAACCCACTTACAAAAACCTAAAAAGCAACCAACTTTACACAAAAAGATCCATAACTAAACTCCGACTCAAATGGAAATTGAAATTCAAATTCAAATACCTCTTGATTCCTTAAATGACTCCTGGAACCAAACGCGAAGTGAATCCCCATAGCCATATCTCTATCATACAAAGCCCTCTGGTTCAGATTTAGACGCTGACTCGTAGAGAAGACACAACGCCATTGGAGACCAACAACTTCAAGCTCAAAAAAACCCCAGATCTCAAGTTACTCCACTCCCTCCCCCCCCCCCCCCAAAAAAAAAAAACCCATATCTCAATTACCTAAAAAACCCAGCTGCTGCACAACACCTTCAACTGTTAAGGTTTTTGATAAGCTCATAAGAGCATTCACATCCAATCCATTAAAAATATACATGCATTTCACTAAAAAACAACTCCTATATCAATATATTTCCACTAAAAACAAATACTTTTTCTCTCTCCTTTTCAATATATATTACATTTTTCTCTCTCTTTCACTCACAACCACTTTCAATATATATTAAAAAATTATAGTGGGTGAACAGTGTTCCCCCAAATATACAGATGAACAGTAATATTTTCTCTCTCTCCTCCACTCACAACCACTTTTTATACTCTTTACATTTTAAAAACCCCACACACTACATATTGTGACACCTGTGTCACCGCGACCATCAAACAAATACCAAGCCGATGAAATATTGTATTTCATACTTGGGATCTTGTATAATTGTGTGTATCTTTTGCACATATCAATTATTGTTCAATTTCAAACTCTACATCGCTTTCTGGAGCATTATACGCAAACTGGTGCGTAAACGTACTCAGTTTAATGCGACAAATACTCCGGAACATCAACATATACTCAACATACCTTAAATAACCTTCACACAACTTAGAAATAAGTTTTGAAGGCTTTGGTATAGCAAAAACAAGTTAATTCGCTTACAGGGACTAAACTTGACAAACTGCGAAAGTATGCCAATTTGAACTGTAACAAACATTCCGAAACATGTCCATAAGTTAAACCATACCATAAATATCCTTTACATAGCTTAGAAATAGGCTTTGAGGGGTTTGGTATGCTAAAATAAACTTTTAGGTCATTCAGGGACTAAAAGTGTCAAAAAGTGCACAAGTTTGCACTTTCGCGCATAACTTACGTTCTGAATACATCCGGACATCCAAAAATTTATGTAAGCATCCTTATATTATGCCTTAGTGTTTGGCATGAGAAATATCCATTCGTCGCGTAATTTGGATCGTTTTTCGCGCTTATGCGCATTCCGTCTTCATTAACCGAACATCGCGATCGTACGGCCAAACGAACCAACATCCGGAACATTTTTAAGCATGTTTCATGTCCACAATGTTTAGGCATCATTTTAGGGCCCTCAGGTTGGCTTTACGGGCCTTAGAAGTGTCGGAAGTGGCTTAAATACATAACAGGGACTAAAACTGTAATTTCTGAAAGTTTGGGCGGATCAGACAGGGCCAGGCGGCCCGCCTGAGCCTTGTGTGAATCCTGACGCGGGCCACGTGGGACTAACAGACCAGATTCAATGTTTAAATCCACTTGCAGTTGGCCTTTCGTTCGTTCAAGGGGAAATGCCCTTTCTCCCAATCAAGAGCCAAGGGCCATTTTCAGTAACCACAACATTTTGACAAGTGGACGCTCAAGATCGTGGCACGATATTCAAGAAACGATCCTAACGGCTCTACTTTTCCTATAAATACCCCCCCCCCTTGATGTAAAACTCACACAATCTGATCAAAATGCTCTAAGTTGATGCCATTGCTTCATACCTGAGCTCTTTGATCTAGATTAGCATTCGGGGACCCTCTGTAAGTATTCTTTCGTTCTTTTATTCGCTTTTCGAGTCCGAAAGTCAACGTTTTGTTGACTTTCTGCATTGACCAGCCTATGGTCAACACGAAGTTCATGGAACTTCATAACGTGAGCGTGACCACGATGGTTATACTCCATGGCGACTATACCTATTGATTACCACGTTATCTAGGCTCAGTGACGAGTCATAGTTTCGGCCAAAACGCGCATTCTTGCGTATTTTGTAACCAAACTACTCATGAGCATCAAAGCCGTTTGTTTTGATGCCAAACCTGTTTTCTAAACTTAGTTAAGCATGTTCTAACATGCTTAGCTCGTCACTTTTAGTATAGTGCTTATATAGGGTCGTAAGGTAAGCGATCTAAACCATCGCTTATACTTTCGAACCCGACCCATTGGTCGATCATTAGGATCCGACCAAACACATTAGGTGACCATAGCTATAACCTTCCGAGGTTATGCCTTGTGGTCACGATCTTAGGCGTTCCAAACGCGTTCTACGCGAACGACGCGTAAAGGTAGCATAAGCTACCTAAACGGGTCGTAATGGATCGTAAGCACTTAGGTTAGGTTTCATTTTAGTATGTAGGCTTTGTTAAACGATATTTCACGAGTCTCCATACTCGTTTGGTTTACGAACCCGCATACTATCCGATCCTTCCGATTTTGGTCCGGTATATTAATATAGCTACCTATTAGGTGCCGTTTGATATCTCGTGATCTCTAGCATTATTTGATTATTATACAAGGAATTCAAAGCAATCTCAGGTGAGTACATTGAACCCCTCTTTTACTGTTTTCCAAACTGTTTTGGGGTGAAACACATGTGCCTACTCGCTACTTTCATGCTTTCCGGTTTTTCACATCATATACTTGCTATGTTCGATAGTACATATATAGTACATGATTTCATTGTGTTTATGCTATGTATGTCCATTGTGTGCATACTTAGTACATCTCTTTACAATACATCTCATGCTACGTATGCCCGTTGTGTGCATACTTAGTATATCTCTTTACAATACATCTCATGCTACGTATGCCCGTTGTGTGCATACTTAGTACATCACTTTACAATACATTTCATGCTATGTATGCCCATTGTGTGCGTAATTAGTACATTGCCTTACATTACATGCTATGTAGGCCCATTGTGTGCGTACTTAGTACATTGCTTTACATTACATGCTATGTATGCCCATTGTGTGCGTACTTAGTACATTGCTTTACATTACATGCTATGTATGCCCATTGTGTGCGTACTTAGTACATTGTTTTACATGGCATTTCTGTTGCATATGCTCATCCAGCATATGAACACATTATGCTACATTTTGAACCGTTGTAACCATTTGACTATGTGAACCGTCTAAACCCTTTTGATTATATGAACCGTTCGTAACCATTGAACCGTGTGAACCAGTTGTATCTGTTGACATGATTTACATTTGACAATAGACATTTGACTATACATGAACATTTCTACAATTGTTAAACATTTCATCTTGATGGTTTGGTTTGAGTAAGTGATTAAGTAACGAGGCGTGTGTAATATGATACAAGCATGGTGGATACGCCGCTGGTACTTCCTATATATAAGTGTTTGTATGGTATTACATATCGTAGCGTTATTTTAATTATTTCAGTTTGAGACATATAACATTTTATACAAATAACACACTTTTCATGAGAAATTGTTTTACAAACGACTTATCTTATACAAACACATTTTACATGGTTATCCGTTTAACCATACAGTGTCTTCTTATTTATACATATCATCTGATTTTATCGTTTTTCAAATGATTTACAAGACAAAGCAAATTACAAGGTTCATGACTAAACATTTTCTCAAACATAAGTCATGAATTCCGTTTTCACAAAACCAATGTATCTCACAGGCATTTTTATGCTGACGTACCTATTTTCACATGTGTTTTCAGGAAATGATGCATAGGACTTATTAAGACATACTTAGGCGGATCTGTGCCTTAGTGACTTAAAACGAGACAAGAACTAGTTAATTTATGTTATGTACACTTTGATTCTTGTTTAGACAATGTTAACTTTCATGTTTGATCAATAAAACGGAACTTCAATTACCATGGATTTGAAACAATTGATTCTGTTACAACACTCCCCGACGTTTCCGCCACGTTTTTATGTTCTACGTGGTCGGGGTGTGACAGAAAAGTTGGTATCAGAGCCAATGGTTATAGGGAATTAGGTTATTAGTAATACTTTGACCTAGTCTATAACCTTCCTAGGAACCTAACGCGAGTTTACTTGCGTTTAGTCATAAAACAATACCGTCGCCTATCCTTAGGCGACGACCACAACAAGAACATAAATTTCAAAACCGCTTTGAAAACTAATCATCCGTTCTAAGATGATTGATTACTAGGTTTTGAACCCTCTGTTATAAGGTTTTGAACCCCTTTAAATTTTCAAAACTCGTCAAAGTTTTGGGTCCGAAATAGTGTGAACACGTGCAAACTGGAAGAGTGAATGCCTGTACCCTGGGATTTCTGTCTAGGGTTAGAGTGTTCGTACAAATCCACATAATCGGACCAGTCACTCTTACCTGGGAACTCTTGGGGTGAGTGTCCACTTATAGGCGAGCATGTCTTCGCGATACACTATGAGGATCTATTTGCTTTGATTCAAGCCTTGGTGTCGTTTGTTTGCTTCGTGGATTCAAACAAATGACCATCAACCATGATTATGGCCGGTAGTTGTAACATCCTATTCTTACCCAATGCCATTTCATTTGTTTTCTTTCTTGTCTCTCACTCAGAATGCCTCCTCGACGCGAAAACCAGATAGCGACTGCAGAACTGGCAGAGATCATTGCGCAGCAGATGGCTGCTCAATTCCCAAACCTCTTTGCTCAATGGAACCAAGCCAACAACAACCATAATGCCCCCTGCAACTTCAAGACGTTCAACTCGGCTAAGCCATCAAAGTTTCCTGGGTCTCAAGGAGCGACTGCACTTCTACAATGGTTCGAGAGTTTAGAGAACACCTTCAGACATGTTCAATGCCCAAACGAGCGAAAGGTAGAATTTGCATCTAGCGTCTTTGAGAAACGAGCTTTGACATGGTGGAATGGTGTGATGAGAGATAGGGGTGCCGATGTGGCACTGGCTCAAACATGGCAAGAGCTTCGAGTTCTGACGATGAAGGAATTCTGTCCTAGTCACGAGATCAGGGCTTTGGAAACGGAGTTCGACGATCTTAAGCAAGTTAGCGGTGAGCATCGAGCCTACACGGACCGTTATGAGGAGTTAAGTTTGTTATGCCCAGATATGGTTACACCTTTGGATAAGGCAATCGAAAAGTACATTGATGGCCTCCCTGACTCAATACAAGACATTGTGACTGGTAGCAACCCTACTACAGTTAGACAGGCCATTGAGCTATCTGCAACCTTGACTGAATCAAAGATCAGGAAAGGTAAACTTTTCCGAAAAGGTGACAAGAAACCGGTCGGGGAATCGAACCCAATCGAGGAATCAAAGACCATGGATGAACAGACTGAATCCTCTAAAAAGTCAAAGAAGCGGAAGGCTTCTCAGAACTTCGCCGTGGTCGCTCACAATGGTCAAGCCGTCCCCAACCAACCAGCTCAGCCCCCTGCTAGAAAACCATACAATGGAATTGCACCTTTGTGCAACCAATGTGGCCTCCATCATCACGCCAATGTACAGTGCCGCAAATGCCAAACTTGTGGACTTATAGGCCACACAGCAAGAGTCTGCCCAGCTGCAGCTGCGCCAAACCAAGCTGGCAACAATCCTGCTCAAGGTCGTTTTCTACCAGGCTCTTGTTTCAACTATGGCGAGATGGGTCATTTCCGAAGAAATTGCCCAAGGCTTGCTAATGCAAATCCAGCACAGGGATGAGCATCTAACTGACTAGAAGACAACACCGTTTAGAAATAATCACGTCTTATGTATTATTTTCTTTTGTTGTCAAGGTCCAAGAAACCGTTGTTATCATTGTTTATAAATAAATCTCTTATTTACATTACAATGTATTTCTGTGGTTGCACGTATAGACGACATATCCCTTACGATACCAACAATCAAGAACCGTATTCCTTGAAGAACAAACTACCCCTAAAATTCTCCCATTCTATGATCGCTTGCGTCTTCCACGAAATTCCTAAGTACCCGTTTATTCTAAGGAAACGAAGTACAAAGCGCAAGTTACAACACATGACGAATACCCAAAGTACCACTATAAATCCTTAATAGGGTACCTAAGGATTTCCCGTAAGTCTTTAATTGTTGTATACCTTAATTCGAATGTGGTGATTCCTTATAATCAAAAATCGAATTTTGGGAGATCTTTCTATCTTCTCAGATAGATTCCAGTGAACATTGAGACCCGTCGATTGGTTTCCATATCCGTATTCAATCAATAACAAGTTAATAACAAATTATAATCAAGTTAAACAATTATGTGACTATGTGCTTATGTGTTTCCTTATGTGTTGTTGTGTGATCCAAATTATGTTATCCAAATCTTCGTAGAATCTTACATATCCTTGTACAAGAGATTCATAGTAAGATACCCAAAGGAATTACTTAAAATCCTCAATGGACTTCTATGTTATAGTTAAGTCCCTCGGATTATAAAGTATTACTTCATAATTAGACCCCTTGAGTGGTCTAGCTAAACAGATTGATCCAAAAATCTGGCTAGGGATATCATGTGATGATATAGCTGAAAGGACTCCTTGGTGGCCTAACTAAGAAGATCCGCTGTAGATCTAATTAAAGGGAACCGATGGAAGTCTATTCACCCTCATCACAAGTTTGATATCCTTCCCCAAAACATTACAAAACAAACTGTGCGGACTGTGCAAGGGATTACGTAATTATGGATGCATACATAATTATGGAATCTAGTGCACAGAAATCACAGCAAGTTCTGTCATGTGTCTAGAGTTAACCCTATTCATTTCCAACTCTTAGGAAGCAACCGTTGAAAATGACTCCGTTAGTTCATTTTTGTTTCTGAAGATTTATCCGTTGAGGAAATGAATATCCGTTGTGTAATCCTTCATTTCCAACTCTGATGAAGCAACCGTTGAAAATGACTCCGTTAGTTCATTTTCGTTTCTGAAGATTTACCCGTTGAGGAAATGAATATCCGTTGTGTAATCCTTCATTTCCAACTCTGATGAATCAACCGTTGAAAATGACTCCGTTAGTTCATTTTCGTTTCTGACAATTTATCCGATGGGGAAATGAATATCCGTTGTGTAATCCTTCATTTCCAACTCTGATGAAGCAACCGTTGAAAATGACTCCGTTAGTTCATTTTCGTTTCTGACGATTTATCCGTTGAGGAAATGAATATCCGTTGTGTAATCCTTCATTTCCAACTCTGATGAAGCAACCGTTGAAAATGACTCCGTTAGTTCATTTTCGTTTCTGACGATTTATCCGTTGAGGAAATCAATATCCGTTGTGTAATCCTTCATTTCCATTTCTGATGAAGCAACCATTGAAAATGACTCCGTCTGTTCATTTTTAGTTTCTGAATATTTGTCCGTTGAGGAAATGAACATCCGTTTGCTTATTCCGTCATTTCCATTTCTGAAGAATACTCGTTGAGGAAAATGACTCCGTCTGTTCATATTCGTTTCTGAGGAATGACCGTTAAGGAAATGATAGGATATTGCCTTGCATATCGCTGGTGGTTATTTGGCAAAGTCACAAATAGACTCATACGAATAAATTTCGGGACGAAATTTCCTAAAGTAGGGGAGACTGTGACACCTGTGTCACCGCGACCATCAAACAAATACCAAGCCGATGAAATATTGTATTTCATACTTGGGATCTTGTATAATTGTGTGTATCTTTTGCACATATCAATTATTGTTCAGTTTCAAACTCTACATCGCTTTCTGGAGCATTATACGCAAACTGGTGCGTAAACGTACTCAGTTTAATGCGACAAATACTCCGGAACATCAACATATACTCAACATACCTTAAATAACCTTCACATAACTTAGAAATAAGTTTTGAAGGCTTTGGTATAGCAAAAACAAGTTAATTCGCTTACAGGGACTAAACTTGACAAACTGCGAAAGTAGGCCAATTTGAACTGTAACAAACATTTCGGAACATGTCCATAAGTTAAACATACCATAAATATCCTTTACATAGCTTAGAAATAGGCTTTGAGGGGTTTGGTATGCTAAAATAAACTTTTAGGTCATTCAGGGACTAAAATTGTCAAAAAGTGCACAAGTTTGCACTTTCGCGCATAACTTACGTTCTGAATACATCCGGACATCCAAAAATTTATGTAAGCATCCTTATATTATGCCTTAGTGTTTGGCATGAGAAAAATCCATTCGTCACGCAATTTGGATCGTTTTTCGCGCTTATGCGCATTCCGTCGTAATTAACCGAACATCGCGATCGTACGGCCAAACGAACCAACATCCGGAACATTTTTAAGCGTGTTTCATGTCCACAATGTTTAGGCATCATTTTAGGGCCCTCAGGTTGGCTTTACGGGCCTTAGAGGTGTCGGAAGTGGCTTAAATACATAACAGGGACTAAAACTGTAATTTCTGAAAGTTTGGGCGGATCAGACAGGGCCAGGCGGCCCGCCTGAGCCTTGTGTGAATCCTGACGCGGGCCGCGTGGGACTAACAGACCAGATTCAATGTTTGAATCCACTTGCAGTTGGCCTTTCGTTCGTTCAAGGGGCAATGCCCTTTCACCCAATCAAGAGCCAAGGGCCATTTTCAGTAACCACAACATTTTGACAAGTGGACGCTCAAGATCGTGGCACGATATTCAAGAAACGATCCTAACGGCTCTACTTTTCCTATAAATACCCCCCCCCCCTTTGATGTAAAACTCACACAATCTGATCAAAATGCTCTAAGTTGATGCCATTGCTTCATACCTGAGCTCTTTGATCTAGATTAGCATTCGGGGACCCTCCGTAAGTATTCTTTCGTTCTTTTATTCGCTTTTCGAGTCCGAAAGTCAACGTTTTGTTGACTTTCTGCATTGACCAGCCTATGGTCAACACGAAGTTCATGGAACTTCATAACGTGAGCGTGATCACGATGGTTATACTCCATGGCGACTATACCTACTGATTACCACGTTATCTAGGCTCAGTGACGAGTCATAGTTTAGGCCAAAACGCGCATTCTTGCGTATTTTGTAACCAAACTACTCATGAGCATCAAAGCCGTTTGTTTTGATGCCAAACCTGTTTTCTAAACTTAGTTAAGCATGTTCTAACATGCTTAGCTCGTCACTTTTAGTATAGTGCTTATATAGGGTCGTAAGGTAAGCGATCTAAACCATCGCTTATACTTTCGAACCCGACCCATTTGGTCGATCAAACACATTAGGTGACCATAGCTATAACCTTACGAGGTTATGCCTTGTGGTCACGATGTTAGGCGTTCCAAACGCGTTCTACGCGAACGACGCGTAAAGGTAGCATAAGCTACCTAAACGGGTCGTAATGGATCGTAAGCACTTAGGTTAGGTTTCATTTTAGTATGTAGGCTTTGTTAAACCATATTTCACAAGTCTCCATACTCGTTTGGTTTACGAACCCGCATACTATCCGATCCTTCCGATTTTGGTCCGGTATATTAATATAGCTACCTATTAGGTGTTGTTTGATATCCCGTGATCTCTAGCATTATTTGATTATTATACAAGGAATTCAAAGCAATCTCAGGTGAGTACATTGAACCCCTCTTTTACTGTTTTCCAAACTGTTTTGGGGTGAAACACATGTGCCTACTCGCTACTTTCATGCTTTCCGGTTTTTCACATCATATACTTGCTATGTTCGATAGTACATATATAGTACATGATTTCATTGTGTTTATGCTATGTATGTCCATTGTGTGCATACTTAGTACATCTCTTTACAATACATCTCATGCTACGTATGCCCGTTGTGTGCATACTTAGTACATCTCTTTACAATACATCTCATGCTACGTATGCCCGTTGTGTGCATACTTAGTACATCACTTTACAATACATTTCATGCTATGTATGCCCATTGTGTGCGTAATTAGTACATTGCCTTACATTACATTCTATGTATGCGCATTGTGTGCGTACTTAGTACATTGCTTTACATTACATGCTATGTATGCCCATTGTGTGCGTACTTAGTACATTGCTTTACATTACATGCTATGTATGCCCGTTGTGTGCGTACTTAGTACATTGTTTTACATGGCATTTCTGTTGCATATGCTCATCCAGCATATGAACACATTATGCTACATTTTGAACCTTTGTAACCATTTGACTATGTGAACCGTCTAAACCCTTTTGATTATATGAACCGTTCGTAACCATTGAACCGTGTGAACCAGTTGTATCTATTGACATGATTTACATTTGACAATAGACATTTGACTATACATGAACATTTCTACAATTGTTAAACATTTCATCTTGATGGTTTGGTTTGAGTAAGTGATTAAGTAACGAGGCGTGTGTAATATGATACAAGCATGGTGGATACGCCGCTGGTACTTCCTATATATAAGTGTTTGTATGGTATTACATATCGTAGCGTTATTTTAATTATTTCAGTTTGAGACATATAACATTTTATACAAATAACAAACTTTTCACGAGACATTGTTTTACAAACGACTTATCTTATACAAACACATTATACATGGTTATCCGTTTAACCATACAGTGTCTTCTTATTTATACATATCATCTGATTTTATCGTTTTTCAAATGATTTACAAGACAAAGCAAATTACAAGGTTCATGACTAAACATTTTCTCAAACATAAGTCATGAATTCCGTTTTCACAAAACCAATGTATCTCACAAGCATTTTTATGCTGACGTACCTATTTTCACATGTGTTTTCAGGAAATGATGCATAGGACTTATCAAGACATACTTAGGCGGACCTGTGACTTAGTGACTTAAAACGAGACAAGAACTAGTTAATTTATGTTATGTACACTTTGATTCTTGTTTAGACAATGTTAACTTTCATGTTTGATCAATAAAACGGAACTTCAATTACCATGGATTTGAAACAATTGATTCTGTTACAACACTCCCCGACGTTTCCGCCACGTTTTGTATGTTCTACGTGGTCGGGGTGTGACACATATGATGGACTGGATGGGAATGCTCTAAGCGCACGAGAGACCAGCAGAGCCAGCACCGATGACAACGTCGGTATCGGCGTACGTAATCATATCCAACCACAATACGAAAAATGAATCCTCATAATCGTGGTTTTGACCCGAACAACCCGTGGGAATTACAAGAAAATCCTAGCTCACCACACAATCGTCCAATTGCTCCCTTTGTAATACACTCCACTATGCCCGATATGGCGGGTTACGCATCGTTTCTCTCGAATCGTGTGTATACTAACTTCCCTCACACTGACGATTCTATACCTAGCCCGTTTCCACAAACGCCCATCAACCTTTCACAAACGTCCATCAACCTTTCACAAACGTCCATCAACCTTTCCCAAACCGAAACCGTTCCTGAAACTCAACCCCCCATCGATGTTCCTTCCGCATCCAAACCCATCAAGAAAAGAAGTCACAAGAAAAAAACCGAGGCCGAGAAACACTTGAAAGCGCCAAACGAAAACAACAAAGATGAGTCCTTAATGATTAAGTTGCATTGGCGAGGGCTTGGCTTCAACAGTCTCTACATCCAACTTTAGGTATTTTTAAATATTTTGTATCCCTTATTTTAATATTTATGGTTTTTTATATAACTTTGTAATATATTAAAATTTGTTTTGATTAAAATAGGAAATTCTCAACATAGAAACCATTTGTGGGAAGCGATTAGTAAAGCATTCCATAATGGAAATGGAGCTTTATCGTGAAAATGATAGCTTATCCTCAAAGAGGACCGAGATAAGCCGGCAACTCACCAAATTTAGTGGTTTTTTACATAAGGCAAAGCAAAACCCAAAAAGTGGTGAAACCGAAGCCGACTTTGTGACAAATGCGTTGGTTACATACAAAACGAATGTGGGGAGCGACTTCCGTTTCATGCATTGTTGGGACATTTGTAAGTTCCATCCCAAGTGGGCGAATATCCCTAGTGGTAGCGAAACTAACACGCCTTCCAAAAGGTCAAGGACACCCTCGTCCCAAGCCCAATCGGATGCACGAGATCAAGAGTTGGAGGACTTTGTGGATGATTCGCCAAACCAGCCAGAATACGGAAGGGATGCCGCAAAAAGGCGCACTCAAAAATCAAGGTCGGGTACGCCATCGCCTTCAGTTAGGAGTTCGGGCTCGCGTAGGGGAGTATACAGCGATCAGTTGGAAGACATTGCATGCAAGTTAGATACATTCAACGTATTCCAACAACAAAGGGCCGAAATTCGGAAGAACAAAGAAGCTAGGGATGCCCTGAAACAAAGACGAGATGATATGAAATTTCTAGCTCAGCCCATCGATCACCTTTCAGGTGAAGAGTTGGAACTAATGTTGGAGACGAGAAAAGAGATAAAGAAAAAATATTACAAGCACTAGGAATTTTTTATGTAATTTTCTTTATTTAAAAACATTATTAAAAAATTTAAATTTGTTTTAAAAATATAAATATTTCAGTTTGGGTTGGCCACGCCCCAAACCCCTGCCCCACCATACCGTCTTCAATGTGGGTCAGCCTAGCGAAGCCCACCCAAGCAACGTGTCAACCCATGCTCCAAACCCTCGCCCCACCATACCCCACGGTCTAAAGAGGAGTGTGAGAGAGAAAGAGAGAGGGGGAAGTCTGTCAAACTTTAATAAGAGAGAGAAAAGTATGACAATGACTTAAGGGTAAAATTACAATATTGTCCCTCCATTAAAATATTAATAGGTTTCATGTGTCACATTTTGATTGGCTAATATTGGATCCTACAGTTCTCGCAATTGAGGGTGGTTTTCATTTGAACCGGATCCTATATATATAGAAAGTATAATGTACAAAACTGCTTAACCTACATTAACCTACGCGGCCAAAAACATAACGTGCGTGATTATTTTTTTGTACATTATAACGTGCATGATTATCACCTCCCAGCCGTGATTATCACCAAATAACTGCTCCCATGCGTGATTAACTGATCCATGCGTGATTATGGCCCTGATCTGATGGTTCTGTTTGTCACGTACGTGAAGTATAATAAGGCTTTTTGTATGTTAACCTTCCTCTATATATATATATATATATATATATATATATATATATATATATATATATATATATATATATATATATAATAAGGATCTGTTAGAAACCACCCTTTATTGCGAAAACCAATATGAACACAACCAAAAATACACAAAAATTATTATTTTAATAAAAAACATTATATTTTGTCACTAAAAAAACTGAACAACAGTACCGATGCACATGTGCATTGGTACTGTTGTTCTTTTTTTTAATGACGAAATTTAGCGTTTTTTAATAAAAAAAATTGAACAAAAAGTATCGTTGCATATGTGCATGTGAATGCATATGCACATGTGCATCAGTACTGTTGTTCAATTTTTTTTCTAAGGGAGGGGGGGGGTGTTGGGTTTTTTTAATGGGGGGGGGTAGGTTTTTTTAGGGTTCTTTGGTAAGGTAAATGTTTTTTTGTGAGGTATATGTTTTTTTTTGGTGAGGTATAGGTGATACATATATATATATATATATATATATATGTATATATATAGGGTTAGGATCATGTGAGAATCACTAGGCAAATTGAGAAATTTGAGAAACATTCTGGACTACACATTTGTCCTAAGCTTTTCATAATATACACATATGTATAGTTTAAAATTGACTATATACATATGTGTATAATTCAAGACTTGACAATATACATATATGTATATAGTCAATTTTAAACTATACATACGTGTATATTACGACAGGCTTAGGAAAATGTATGGTCCAGAATACTTCTCAAGTTTCTCAAATAGGGTGGATTTCTCTTAGGATCCCTACCCTATATATATATATATATATATATATATATATATATATATATATATATATATATAATGTAAGTATCTATGGAAAACCCATTTAATCTAGAAAACTTGGGAAACCTGAATTGTGTGGACAGGATTGATCCACATCATATCTTTCAAACACATGTTCAAAGGGCAATTTGGTCATTTTGTTGAAGCCATCAATTCACCCTTTCTCCATCCCATCAAAGGTACCTTTCCTAGCCATCAACCCATCACCTTTTTAGTCAAAACCCAACTCTAAATTTCAAACCCCCCATTTCTTTCTACCTCCACTGTTTCTCTCTCAACATTCAAAACCCTAATACCCACCAGAGAAGAAGAAGAAAGCACTGCAGATCCAAACATTGCTGACGATCATTTGAGCACAAAATTGTATAGCGATTATTGGAGAAACAAGAAAAAACGACGGTGATTTTCGTTTGGAGGAAAACCCTAGATTGGAGAGCCACATTTCGGTTGTTATCATCTGGTAAATGTCGCCGGAAATTGAAGAAATCAAGAAGCAAGTGCAGAACCAAGTAAGTTTCCTCTGTTTTTTTTCCAATAAATGTTGCCGGAAATGTAGCTATTACGGTTTTTTTCCGATGATTGATGGAACAGACAACCATCTGTCTCATAGCTCGTCGATCGGTAGGTGTTTAGCTTTGAATGTCTCGTGTTTTTGCGACTTTTAATCTGATACAAAATTGTTAGTTGTTTTGAATGTTAGTAGAAATATGTGTCTTCTTGTTCATATCTGATGTTGTGATTTTTTATAAGATTTCAAGTAGGATCCCATGACAACTGTTATGTGCTTAATTGGTTTATTAGAGAGTTGGTTTTATAAAAGTTAGGATTGAGATGTTCACTTGGCTGAGATAATGCTGAATTCGAGTTTTGTAATATGCTAACGATATTGACTTAATATTCTTGGGGACGAAAGGTTGTTTGATGAACTGTTGGTTTGTTTGCTTTTTTGTTTGAAAACATGTTGAGAATAATGGCCATACACTGTGTAGGAGACTGTGCAATTTCAACTCAGAAAAACAGATTAGGTAACATGTGTTAAACCTGTCTTATTTTTATCAAATTAGGTAACATGTGTTAAACCTGCCTTATAGTTAGTTGTTTTGAATGAGAGTAGAAATATGTGTTTTCTTGTTCATATCTGATGTTGTGATTTTTTATAAGATTTCAAGTAGGATCCTATGACAACTGTTATGTGCTTAATTGGTTTATTAGGGAGTTGGTTTTATAAAAGTTAGGATTGAGATGTTCATTTGGCTGAGATAATGCTGAATTCGAGTTTTGTTATATGATAAGGATGTTGACTTAATATTCTTGGGGACGAAACGTTGTGTCACACACCGATATTTCCACGTATTACCGGTGGGCCCGGTGAGGAGTATCGTGACGTAGTTGATATCATCATAGTCATTTTATCACAGTTCAATGCACAGCGGAAGTCTAAAAGTAATAATATTACAAACCGAACGAAAGTAACATAAAGTATTACAACGGAATGTAAAATGATCCACAGGCGGATCAAAACATAGGAAATATTGTTCAATAGATTTTTAAGTGACAAAGCTTGCAAGACTCATTATTTATTCACTCAGAAGTAGCAAGTCTATTTCGCATAGTACCTGCACTTAACCTTTTGGAAAATACGTCAGTTTACACTGGTAAATACAATTAACCGACTCCTTTGAAAATGTCTTAAGAGAATTTATTTAAATGCACAAGGCACAAATAATCTTTTATAACTTGGGATAATTATTTGAAAATAATCTTGTAAAAGAATTATATGTTTGTTATACGTTCAGTAGCCCGGGTTGAATACCGGGTTAAAGATTAATAGACACACCACATAATATAACCCACGGCGAGTTATTCTCGAACAGGCGGGTTCATTATTTTACATACACACCGGCAGGTGTATGCCTACACCTCGTGCTTAAGTCGTGGCCATTTCAATGAATGAGCCGAGGATATCCAGGACATGGTCATTAACCCCCCAAAGGCTTAGAACAAACAAAACAGATTAAACGGGTTATCTAAATGATTTAACCTTCATATAATTAAAAATTCAATACCCGACCAAGCGGTATTTTATATACCGTACCCCAAGCCCGTATAAGGGAAAATAAGTTAAAAGTATTTACCTGAGCAAAATATTCAAATTTATCTCAGCCGTATACAATCAGCAAGTGCAAATATCTTTTACTAGGCTCCTAAATCTGGAACGAAGGTTTTAATAACCTATTAGATTCCTAACGGGTCTTACTTAAGTTTAAAGTTATACCGGGTAGTTTTAAAGAAAGGTATACGGTTCAAAACGCAAGATTAAGCGAAGACCGGATTAGAATGTGATTTAGACCCGACAAGTTTGAAGACTTGTATAATATGGGTAAACTAAACACATTCTGGATTTTGAGATAAAAATGATAAGATTTGACCCGTTTCGGTCAATTTATGCAAACCAGTCACATAAACTGTACCGAACGCAAAAAATGCATAACGGGTAACCAAAAGAGTCATATACAGGTTTCACAAGTTAATATGCCTTAAATATGTTGTGATATCAGTAGGATACCTTCCATTATGTCCAAAACGGATTTAAAATCAATTTAAGCCCCATAGGGGTATTTTGGTCATTTTAAAGGTTATAAAAGAGATTAAATATTAATCTGAGGTTCTGGTTTAAAATGATCAGTACAAATATTTATTTTTGCAAGTCATATCAGTAGAGTATTGCATATATGTGAAATTTATCATTTATAACCAAACTATGTGCCGTATGGGCATTTTGGTCATTTCACATAAGCTTTAAAGGTTAAATTTGGAAATCTGAGTTTAAAACTTTTACTTACTGTTAAAGTATAAAAATTTACTTAAAACATCAGTAGGTATTAAGTCTTATGTGTCAAAAATAGTTTTAACCCATAATATGCGTTTAAGATGCGTAAAAAGTCTGTTTTAGGCGATTTCCAGGTTATATAAAGAAATCTGAGTTTTTGATCAGTTTATAAAGTTTAAAATATCTTATTTATCATATAAAATTAGTAGCAAAAGATTTGGTATCAAAATGTTATGTAAAAATCATTTTATTAACAAAAAGTGTATAACCGTCAATTACCGAATCAAAGCAAGAACCCTACATTATGATCAGTTTAAAAATTAATAAAAATCTTCAAAAATCCCAGAATATTATATTACATCAGTGGGCAAAAAGTTTGGTGTCGAAATTTGGGTTTAAATAGGCTTTATGCTAAAAATGCCGTTTAATTAATAAAAAGCTTTCAAATTACGACATTGAGCATAACTCCTAATTTAGACCTCAAACTGGTTTCAAATTTTTAGGACATGTTTATAAATCAGTAATAAAGGTTTTTGTCCTCTCACATTTTCAAAATTCTCGTTTTTACGTTAAAAGGGCATAATGGTCAATTTTAGGCATTTAACGGAAACATGCAATGAACTAGGATTACAAAGGAACCA
Source organism: Helianthus annuus (assembly GCF_002127325.2). Taxonomy (NCBI): domain Eukaryota; kingdom Viridiplantae; phylum Streptophyta; class Magnoliopsida; order Asterales; family Asteraceae; genus Helianthus; species Helianthus annuus. The sequence goes on along the minus strand of NC_035437.2, from coordinate 137,801,711 downwards.
CATTGAATAAACTCAGAGGGTTATACTAACATGTAATATGGTCCTAATGGAACCCTAAGGCATTTCTAAAACAAGCTAAATCGGTTCAGAACTGATAGTCAAAGCAAAAGTCTTCTTTTGCGACTTTCGGTTCCGAACCGAGCCTAAACTCAGAATTGTCGGGTTGAACATGCTTAGACATGTTCTTACATTATTTACCAAGTTATTTTAGTGTTAAAACATGTTCCATAACCTCTATATTATCAGTTATGAGTTTATTTGCAAAATAGCTTTCTATTGACTTTTTAATATTAAGTTTGACCCGACAATTGACCAAGTTAGAGTGACAATCAGGGGGTGCCCTTTTAAGGATTTATTACCCACATAATTACCAACTCATAGCCACTTTCAATTCGAATAATGGCTGGACCATTAGTGACTAATCACTAAGTCAAAGCTTAATTACGATGGCTTTGACTTTTGGTCATTAAGCTAATAAAACTTGAACTAGAGAAGCTAAGAATGCTTACAAGGACTCTTAGCACGAATTAGGAGCTGAGGGAAACTTGCTTGATGTCTAGAAAGCTCCAGAGAGTGAGTTTTGAAAAGATTTTGAAAGGTGCAAGTGAACTAGCAAACAGAAGGGCTTTATATAGGACTTTAAACATCACAAGATCATTCCACACAAGTCTACAAATGTTTTCTGATGATCCCAGGTGTCCCTATGCATGAAATACTGTTGGCTCAGTCCCTAGAGTCGAAAACAAGGCATGCAAAAGCGGTGCAACCTGCTGTACATGCATCTATCTTTTTTTCTGCCCAGATTAGGCCATCGCATCGCGCGACGGCAGTGGATATTGGTGGTGGTGTGATGCCACCATAGTGGTAACCAGATCAGCAAGTTTCAATTGTTGACATTTTCACCCCCTGGACCTTCTAAAGCGTAAATTCTTTCATTTTAAGCACATTTAACCCATTTAACTTTTATTCTTGTGATCCATGAGATATAACCAAACACCGTTAGGTCCGGTTTCGTTAAATGATAACTGAAAACATAAGTTTTGCCTTGTTGACGCTTTTAACCCCTTAATTACGAATGTTAACGTATTTTCCTCATACGATATCGAAACCTTGTGAAATTTTTATCACTTATTCTCGGGAGCATAATTAATCGTTACAAAGCTTCGAGTTCGTTAAAAGGTCACTCAGAGGTATAATTTAAACATGTTGACACATTTAACCCTTGCGGCTTGTAAACTTTCACGTTCTTCCACAAACGGTTTCATACGATTCATGATTCATTCGTTTAAGGGTATAAACATCGTGTAGGATTGTTGAAAGGAAAAAATATCAAATGTTGACACTTTGAATCCTTCTACACACATACTTTCTTTGTTTGTCAACTTTAGTCCCTTGTAATCAATTTGTTAATCGTTTAAAGTCCATGACACGTGTTGATATTATATTGGACATGATTTTGCAAGGTGTTACACGTTGTTTGATGAACTGTTGGTTTGTTTGCTTTTTTATTTGAAAAATAAAAGCTAGATCAAAACATGTTGAGAATAATGGCCATAAACTGTGTAGGAGACTGTGCAATTTCAACTCAGAAAAACATATTAGGTAACATGTGTTAAACTTGTCTTATTTTTATCAAATTAGGTAACATGTATTAAACCTGCATTATTTTTATCAAAAACATATTAGGTAAACCTGTCTTTATTAGAGTAACAAGTGTTAAACCTGTCTTATTAGGTAAACATATTAGAGTAACATGTGTTAAACCTGTCTTATTTTAATCAAATTATAACATATAGGAGATTAATACTGATGTACTTGTTTTGTTCATAGGTGAATGGATGTTTTGTGTTCAAAATGAATATGGCTATCAAGAAGCAAAGCATAGCTAGATTTTTGTTAACTTATGATAGTTTTTGGATCATTTTTATATATTTAAGTTCACATAAAACACTTTTGCCACTTTTGTTACCTTATGTATTACATTACAACTTCTAGGAACCAAAACCCTGAAGATGTTACATATGTTAACATAAATAGATTCTCTTAAACTTCCAGGAACCAAAACCTGCCGAAGGATTACAACACATCATCAGGTTTTCGTGGTGACGATGGTGTGTTTTTTGGTTGGCTGCTATGTGTTGTGAAGATGGATGTTGTTGTGAAGACCATTTTTAGAAGCATTACAACTATTGATATAAAATTCATTTTTATTTTCATTGTTAGTATGCCCATTTTTGGATAAATACGGATGTTGTTGTGAAGGCATTTTTTTAGATGCAACAACTATATGTAACATGTGTAACCGTGACGTTGTAACACATGTAACACCTATATGTAACATGTGTAAGATGGTTATACACGTGTTACATATGTTACCCCATAGTGTAACATATGTTATAAACATGTGTTACATATGTCAACCCCTTTGGTGTTAATTTAAACTTAGTAAAATTACATATGTAACAACATTACATCATCCAAAATGTCATATCAATGAACAAACAAGTAATATATGTAACTATAAGTATATGTGACTAGTGTAACGAATTAAAGGGACAAACGATACACTTCATGTTACATATGTACCTAAAGTTGTTATTAACAATGTTATTAGTAGATAAAAACCTGCATTAACGTGTATTTTTTACATTGAACCCAACTTATTGGTCATAAGTCTTATACATGGCAATAAGTTCTTCCAGTGTGACATATAATTTAACAATAATATGATGATATTGCTCGTTGACATTCGGTGTCCACAATTTAGTGCCATTAGAAGACTCGTAAAGATGGTAACGTGGAGTATGTTCTAGATCATCTATGGACATAGGGACGGATGTGTGACAACTGTGCTCTTTAATCGATGAACAATGCAAAACAATGTTAATTAATTATAATACAATGTGCTTTGGTGTTATTATATGTGTTTTATGTGTTTGATGATTTTACAATTCGATCCGATTCGATTTCAAGCTTTAAATCGCTTTCTGGAAAGTTATACGCAAACTGGTGCTTGAACGCAATCAGTTAAACGCGAAAAACACTCCGGAATAGTGAAATAGGCTTAACATAACTTAAATAACCTTCACATAACTTAGAAATAAGTTTTGGATGGTTTGGTGTGTCGAAAACAAGTTTGTTCGATTGCAGGGACTATTTGTGTCAAACTGCGAAACTATACCGATTCGTATGATGTCGAATAGTCCAGAACTTGATCATAAGCTAAAAATACCATAAATAACCTAAACATAGCTTAGAAATAAGCTTTGATAGGTTCGGTGTGCGAAAACATGCTTATTTGATCTTACAGGGATTAAAAGTGTCAAAAACGGCGTAAGTTTGCATTTTCACGCATATCTTACGTTCTGGACCACATCTGGACATCCAAAATTTTTGTACACTCTAAAATATTTTTATTTTAGTGATCGGCATGCAAAAATTCCATTCATCGCTTAATTTGGATCGTTTTTGCGTTCGTTACGACTTTCGTCGTAATTTAACGAACAACGCGACCGTACGACCAAACGAACCGACATCCGAGAGTGTTCCAAGCATATTTTGAGTCCTCTAAACTTATTGACCTTGTAGAGCCTTGAAAATGGCTTAACGGGGGTCAAAAGGCCTGAAATGGGCTTAAAACACGTGCAGGGACCATTTCTGCCAAACTTTGAAAGTTCAGCCTACATCGTCGCGCTATGCGACGGCCATAAGGCCTTGTGGTCGCGCTACGCGACGATCACATCTGGGCAGAAAGTTTGTTTTCAGCATCAGTTTGTAAATTCAGGGGCCAATCTTGCAATTCCTTTGTGTGGTGACCAAGTTACCACCTCTCCAAGGCTTCTAATCAGCTTGTAACAAATGGATGGCCATGATTTCTTGCTTAATGGCTAATCAAAACACTTGGAATGATCTTGTTCTTCATGCTCTACTATAAATAGTTGGCCAAACTCCTCAATTCTTTGCTCATTCCTCTCATTTCTCCTCTCTACATCTGACTTGGGAGCTCTCTCAAGCATTGGGACTTTGTCTTCTTGTTGAAAAGATAGCAAGGACCCTTAGTGAGCATTCTTTCATATCTTTTTATTGCTTTTTCCTTATGTAGTGCAGAAAGTCAAACGTTTGGCCAACAGTTTGACTTTCGGTTTTGACCATCAATTGGTCAAGTCAAAGTTCAATTGAACTTTGAAACGTGATTGTAATCACAATAGTTATAATCCTTCGTGATTATAGCCGCTGATTACCACTTTAGCTAGTTATAGTGTCGAGTCAAAGTTTCGGTCAAAATGCGTTTTAGCACGCATTTTGCCTCGGAACTACTTTAGGGTATCAAAACACTTCGTTTTGATACCAAATCAGTAGGTTAGACATGTTTTGACATGTTTAACTCGACACTATTAGTTTGTGTTTGTTTAGGGTCGTAAAGTTAGCGGTCTAAACAACCGGTTATACTTCCGAACCCGACCCGTTTGGTCGATCTTTAGGATCCGACCAAGCACACTTAGTGATCATGGTTACATAGGTAATAACCACTGTGGTTATACCTTATGATCACATAGGATTGGTTAGTCATATGCTTGTTAGCTTGTATGCCCATAGAAAATGACCAAAATGCCCTTTTGAAGCATAAATCCGTATTTTGACTATGTGAACATAATTTTGACATATAACCTGATTTAGTAACATGTTTATGGATTATTGGGCATGTAAGACTTGGCATAGCACATAGTTAACCATCCGAACATAGTTTTACGCTAATGACGCCTTATAGTGACTTATGTTACCATAATGTGTCGAAACGGGTCAAAAGCACTTAGGTATGCTTTCTAATCAGAATGTTGGGACTATTAAATCATACCATATGAGTTCAATTACTCATTTGATTTATAGAACCTCATTCTATCCTATCTCCCGATTTAGGAGCCGATTATTAACATAGTTACCTATACTAGGTGCCGGTTGATTCCGTGACCCTTGGAGCTTAAATTGGTCTTATTCTCAAGACTAATTAGCAATCCCAAGTGAGTACATAGTTCCCATATTTTACTGTTTTCAATTGTTTTGGGGTGATTCATATGTACAAAACGAATTTCAAGGTTTAAACGATAATTTCAAAAACGATGGTTTATACTAAACTAATAACGATTTCAATAAGGTGAACAAGACTTGTTGGTTGTGATTACATAACGAATGACATTCATTAGCTTTGGCCGAGCCGACCAGTATTAGGTTATGGTACCATAGGATCTGACAAATCCCGTTATCAGACTACACCCATGGTTATGTGTGGGGGTTATGTAGGTAACGACCGAACCTGATGATTGTTAACTTACCCTTTGGTAGTTTGTTAATAAGAAACGAGAAACGAGTTAGACGAGTCACGAAGGTTTGAATGTTGTTAACGAGACGATCAAAAGTAGTTTCACTATTAAAACGAATACGATTTTGGGACGAGTTAAACGATTTGAAACGAGATACACGATTTGAAACAAGTTAAACGAATTAAACGATTGGTTTTGGGTAGAGATTAGATAATGGGACGGGTGTAGTATGATAGAATCATGGTAGATACGCCGCTGGTACATCTTATATATAAGTGCTTCTATCATGTTACATTGCGTGTCATTATTTAGTTCACTGGGGAAACGATTTTGAAACGATATAAACCATACGAGTTTTATTAACGAGTTTTTGCGAGATGTTTACAAGTTGTTATACTAAAACAAATATTTTTGAGTTAAGTTTCGAAACGATATAAACCATACGAGTTTTATTAACGAGTTTTTGCGAGATGTTTACAAGTTGTTATACTAAAACAAATATTTTTGAGTTAAGAGTCATGGCTACGAGATTTTATAAACTATAACCAATTTGATTTGAGTTGGTTAATTTTGTTGCAATACACTTTTCAAAACGAGGTTTGTATTTTGACTCTTGTAGTCTAACGAGATACTGCAACATATAAACGAGCCATGAATCTGATACTCCCATAAAACCTATGTACTCACCAGCATTTCTTTGCTGACTTTATTTTTACATATATTTCAGGTGGTATTGCTTGATGTTGCTTGCTAGGAAGCAAGTTCACTTAGGATCTGGACAAGGCCTTAGTGACTTAAAAACAATTATAAACAATATGTAGTTTGTTTGTTTGGTTTAATGACAATGAACATTTCCTAATATTTCAATAAAACAAAACTTTTAACTACCATGGTTGTGGAACAATAATTCTGTCGCCTCACTCCCCGGCGTTTCTGCCGCGGTTTGTTGTTTTAACGCGGCCGGGGTGTGACAGAAGAGTTGGTATCAGAGCCAATGGTTATAGGGAATTAGGTTATTAGCAATGCTTTGACCTAGACTATAACTTTCTAGGACCCCAACACGAGTTTACTTGTGTTTAGATTCTAAAACAATACCGTCACCTATCCTTAGGTGATAACCACAACGGGAACACAATAACGAATCCGCTTCGAAAATTAATCATCTATCCTTGGATGATTGGTTACTAGGTTTTGAACCTTCTGTTATGAGGTTTGAACCCTTTGTTAGATGGTTTTGAACCCTTCCGATTTGATCCATTTTGGCTTAAGTGCCTTCTGAATTTTCTAAATCTCGTCAAAGTTTGGGTCTAAATAATGTGAACACGTGCAAACTGGAAGAGTGAATGCCTGTACCCTGAGTTTTCTGTCTAAGGCTAGAGTGTTCGTACAAATCCGCATTATCGGACCAGTCACTCTTACCTGGGAACTCTTGGGGTGAGTGTTCACTTATAGGCGAGCATGTCTTCGGTGATACATTATTATGACCCATTTACTTTGATTTGTCACTGCGTGTCGTTTGTTTGTTCGAGGTAACGAACGAATGATCGCCTTCCTTGTGTTTTGTCGGTGTTTTCATTGCCTCTTTTGTTCCTCCAATTGTCAACCTCACTCGTTTCCCATGTTTCCTTGTTAGACAATGCCTCCTCGACGTGATGCTCAAACTTTTACTGCTGAGGAAGTCGCGGCCCTTGTCTCTCAGCAAATGGCTGCTGTACTTCCAGGCATTGTGACCCAAATCCACGAATTATACAACAATAACAATAATAACAACAACAATGCACCGTGTAATTTCAAGAATTTCAATTCTGCGAAGCCGCTTAAGTTTTCTGGGTCACAAGGAGCAACCGCGCTCCTGCAATGGTTTGAGAGTATCGAGAGCACATTCAGACATGTGCAATGTCCGAATGCGCGCAAAGTTGAGTTTGCTTCAAGTGTGTTCGAGAAACGAGCTCTTACATGGTGGAACGGAGTGATGCGTGATAGGGGTGCCGAAGTGGCACTAGCACAAACTTGGGAAGAGCTCCGAGCTCTCATGATGAGAGAGTTTTGTCCCCGTCACGAGATTCGAGTTTTGGAACGAGAATTTGACGATTTGAAACAAGTCGGGGGAGAACACCGTGCTTATACGGATCGATTTGAGGAGCTCAGTTTGTTGTGTCCCACGATGGTTACCCCGCTGGATAAGGCAATCGAGAGGTATATCGATGGTTTACCCGACTCCATTCAGGACATCCTGACTGGTGTTAATCCTACTACAGTTCGTCAAGCAATCGAGTTGTCTGCTACCCTGACTGAGTCCCAAGTCAGGAAGGGTAAACTCACCCGCAAGGGTGATAAAAAGGAGTCAACTGATTCTGATAAGGAAAAGGGTAAGGGTAAGCAGCAGGGTGAGTCTTCGAAAAAGTCAAGGAAGCGCAAGGCTTCCCAAAACTTTGCTGTCACCAATCAAACTGCTCAGAACCCACCAACTCAACCTCCTGCGAAGAAAGCATATGCTGGTACTGCATCTCACTGCACTCGATGTAATGGTCACCATGTTGCCCAACAGGCCTGTAAACAGTGTGCTACGTGTGGTAGGCTTGGGCATTTGGCCAATACTTGTCGTTTTGGTCAAAATCAGGCTGCCCAGGTTCCAGCTCAAGCTCAAGGGAATGCTGCGAGATTCCCACCTGGTTCGTGTTTCAATTGCGAAGAAATGGGTCATTTCCGCAACAATTGCCCGAGATTGGTAAACGCGAATGCGAATGATAACCCAAATCCGAACGCGAACGTGAATGTGAATCCCGCTCGTGGACGAGTGTTTAACATCAACGAGGCGATCGATGATGCAGCAATAAACAATTAGTATTTTGTATTTCTTTTGGTTGTTATCTTTTAACATTTAAAGACAATGCGGTTGTTATATAAATAAAATTTGTGATTTTATTTTAAACTACTGCAATTGTGTGAATGTTTGATGCAACCTTGTAATGTCAACACAAAGACAAACTGCTCGTGTGGTTCTATCATTTCCATGATCACTTGTGATCTTCCCTAAAAACCTTAAACGATCTTTTCGAATGTGTATCGATTTTAGTGAGCTTGATAAGCTTACCATCAAGAATCGATAGTCCCTACCTCGAATCGATGATCTCTTTGATCAGCTGCAAGGTGCTACCTATTTTTCCAAGATCGACCCGCGTTCTGGGTATCATCAACTTTGTGTATACGAAGAAGATATTCCCAAAACTGCATATGGTACGAGATATGGACACTATGAGTTTACTGTCATGCCTTTGGTTTGACAAATGTTCCAGCTATCTTTATGGACTTAATGAATAGGGTCTGTAAACCTTATTTAGACAAGTTCATCATTGTGTTCATCGATGATATTCTTATTTATTCGAAGTCTCGAGCCGATCACGAGCAACACCTTCGTTCGACTCTCGAACTCCTAAAGAAGGAACAACTTTTTGCTAAATTCTCTGAGTGTGAATTCTGGCTTAAAGAAGTTTAGTTCTTGGGACATATAGTCAACGAGCAGGGTATTCATCCAAAATTGCAACAATTAAGGATTGGAATACACCTACGACACCCACAGAAGTTCGTTCTTCTCTTGGTCTCGCTGGTTATTATCGTCGTTTCATTACAAACTTCTCTAGGATTGCGATTCATGAGGAACTATCTGCTGATAAACTTGCAAAGATTTATGTTGATGAGATTGTATCACGACATGGTGTTCCTTTGGATATCATTTCCGATCGTGATGCTCAATTTTCATCTCATTTTTGGAGAACCATGCAATCTGCTATGGGAACTCAACTAAATCTAAGCACTGATTATCATTCCCAAACAGATGGACCATCCAAAAGGACGATTCAAACTTTGGAGGATACGCTTAGAGCATGTGTGATCGACTTTGGTGGTAATAGAGATTCTCATCTGCCATTGATCGAGTTCTCTTACAATAATAGTTATCATGCTAGCATTATTATGGCACCATTCGAAGCTCTTTACGGTCGAAAATGTCATTCACCTGTTTGTTGGAATGAGATCGGTGAGGTTCAGCCTACTGGACCTGAACTCATTCTGGAAACGACAGAAAAAAATCAAGAAAATTCGCGATAATCTTGTGACAGCTAGAAGCCGTCAAAAGAGTTATGCGGATTTACCACGCAAGCCCTTAGAATTTCAAGTCGGAGATCATGTCCTACTCAAGGTGTCACCTTGGAAAGGAGTGGTGAGATTTGGAAGGAAAGGAAAACTTGCACCATGATACGTTGGACCAATTAAGATTGTTGAAAGAGTTGGAAAGGTTGCCTATCGACTAGAGCTACCTTCAGAGCTTGGAAATATTCATCAGACTTTTCACGTGTCCAATTTGCGAAAGTGTTTAGCTGACGCTGATCTTCACATTCCTCTCGACAAGATCCAAATCGATGAAACGATACACTTTGTCGAGAAACCTGTGGAGATAATGGACTGTACATTCAAACAGTTGATGAACAAACGGATTTAAATTAGTCAAAGTTCGTTGGGTATCCAAACGTGGCCCAAAGTTTACTTGGGAACGTGAGGACCAAATGAAGGCGAAATATCCGCAATTGTTCTCACAAGTTTCCTCTAGTTAAAATTTCGAGACGAAATTTCCTAAAGTAGGGGAGACTGTGACAACTGTGCTCTTTAATCGATGAACAATGCAAAACAATGTTAATTAATTATAATACAATGTGCTTTGGTGTTATTATATGTGTTTTATGTGTTTGATGATTTTACAATTCGATCCGATTCGATTTCAAGCTTTAAATCGCTTTCTGGAAAGTTATACGCAAACTGGTGCGTGAACGCAATCAGTTAAACGCGACAAACACTTCGGAATAGTGAAATAGGCTTAACATACCTTAAATAACCTTCACATAACTTAGAAATAAGTTTTGGATGGTTTGGTGTGTCGAAAACAAGTTTGTTCGATTGCAGGGACTATTTGTGTCAAACTGCGAAACTATACCGATTCGTATGATGTCGAATAGTCCAGAACTTGATCATAAGCTAAACATACCATAAATAACCTAAACATAGCTTAGAAATAAGCTTTGATAGGTTCGGTGTGCGAAAACATGCTTATTTGATCTTACAGGGATTAAAAGTGTCAAAAACGGCGTAAGTTTGCATTTTCGCGCATATCTTACGTTCTGGACACATCTGGACATCCAAAATTTTTGTACACTCTAAAATATTTTTATTTTAGTGATCGGCATGCAAAAATTCCATTCATCGCTTAATTTGGATCGTTTTTGCGTTCGTTACGACTTTCGTCGTAATTTAACGAACAACGCGACCGTACGACCAAACGAGCCGACATCCGAGAGTGTTCCAAGCATATTTTGAGTCCTCTAAACTTTATTGACCTTGTAGAGCCTTGAAAATGGCTTAACGGGGGTCAAAAAGGCCTGAAATGGGCTTAAAACACGTGCAGGGACCATTTCTGCCAAACTTTGAAAGTTCAGCCTACATCGTCGCGCTACGCGACGGCCATAAGGCCTTGTGGTCGCGCTACGCGACGATCACATCTGGGCAGAAAGTTTGTTTTCAGCATCAATTTGTAAATTCAGGGGCCAATCTTGCAATTCCTTTGTGTGGTGACCAAGTTACCACCTCTCCAAGGCTTCTAATCAGCTTGTAACAAATGGATGGCCATGATTTCTTGCTTAATGGCTAATCAAAACACTTGGAATGATCTTGTTCTTCATGCTCTACTATAAATAGTTGGCCAAACTCCTCAATTCTTTGCTCATTCCTCTCATTTCTCCTCTCTACATCTGACTTGGGAGCTCTCTCAAGCATTGGGACTTTGTCTTCTTGTTGAAAAGATAGCAAGGACCCTTAGTGAGCATTCTTTCATATCTTTTTATTGCTTTTTCCTTATGTAGTGCAGAAAGTCAAACGTTTGGCCAACAGTTTGACTTTCGGTTTTGACCATCAATTGGTCAAGTCAAAGTTCAATTGAACTTTGAAACGTGATTGTAATCACAATAGTTATAATCCTTCGTGATTATAGCCGCTGATTACCACTTTAGCTAGTTATAGTGTCGAGTCAAAGTTTCGGTCAAAATGCGTTTTAGCACGCATTTTGCCTCGGAACTACTTTAGGGTATCAAAACACTTCGTTTTGATACCAAATCAGTAGGTTAGACATGTTTTGACATGTTTAACTCGACACTATTAGTTTGTGCTTGTTTAGGGTCGTAAAGTTAGCGGTCTAAACAACCGCTTATACTTCCGAACCCGACCCGTTTGGTCGATCTTTAGGATCCGACCAAGCACACTTAGTGATCATGGTTACATAGGTAATAACCACTGTGGTTATACCTTATGATCACATAGGATTGGTTAGTCATATGCTTGTTAGCTTGTATGCCCATAGAAAATGACCAAAATGCCCTTTTGAAGCATAAATCCGTATTTTGACTATGTGAACATAATTTTGACATATAACCTGATTTAGTAACATGTTTAGGGATTATTGGGCATGTAAGACTTGGCATAGCACATAGTTAACCATCCGAACATAGTTTTACGCTAATGACGCCTTATAGTGACTTATGTTACCATAATGTGTCGAAACGGGTCAAAAGCACTTAGGTATGCTTTCTAATCAGAATGTTGGGACTATTAAATCATACCATATGAGTTCAATTACTCATTTGATTTATAGAACCTCATTCTATCCTATCTCCCGATTTAGGAGCCGATTTATTAACATAGTTACCTATACTAGGTGCCGGTTGATTCCGTGACCCTTGGAGCTTAAATTGGTCTTATTCTCAAGACTAATTAGCAATCCCAAGTGAGTACATAGTTCCCCTATTTTACTGTTTTCAATTGTTTTGGGGTGATTCATATGTACAAAACGAATTTCAAGGTTTAAACGATAATTTCAAAAACGATGGTTTATACTAAACTAATAACGATTTCAATAAGGTGAACAAGACTTGTTGGTTGTGATTACATAACGAATGACATTCATTAGCTTTGGCCGAGCCGACCAGTATTAGGTTATGGTACCATAGGATCTGACAAATCTCGTTATCAGACTACACCCATGGTTATGTGTGGGGGTTATGTAGGTAACGACCGAACCTGATGATTGTTAACTTACCCTTTGGTGGTTTGTTAATACGAAACGAGAAACGAGTTACACGAGTCACGAATGTTTGAATGTTGTTAACGAGACGATCAAAAGTAGTTTCACTATTAAAACGAATACGATTTTGGGACGAGTTAAACGATTTGAAACGAGATACACGATTTGAAACAAGTTAAACGAATTAAACGATTGGTTTTGGGTAGTGATTAGATAATGGGACAGGTGTAGTATGATAGAATCATGGTAGATACGCCACTGGTACATCTTATATATAAGTGCTTCTATCATGTTACATTGCGTGTCATTATTTAGTTCACTGGGGAAACGATTTTGAAACGATGTCACACAACGAGATTTTCGAAACGATATAAACCATACGAGTTTTATTAACGAGTTTTTACGAGATGTTTACAAGTTGTTATACTAAAACAAATATTTTTGAGTTAAGAGTCATGGCTACGAGATTTTATAAACTATAACCAATTTGATTTGAGTTGGTTAATTTTGTTGCAATACACTTTTCAAAACGAGGTTTGTATTTTGACTCTTGTAGTCTAACGAGGTACTGTAACATATAAACGAGCCATGAATCTGATACTCCCATAAAACCTATGTACTCGCCAGCATTTCTTTGTTGACTTTATTTTTACATATGTTTCAGGTGGTATTGCTTGATGTTGCTTGCTAGGAAGCAAGTTCACTTAGGATCTGGACAAGGCCTTAGTGACTTAAAAACAATTATAAACAATATGTAGTTTGTTTGTTTGGTTTAATGACAATGAACATTTCCTACTATTTCAATAAAACAAAACTTTTAACTACCATGGTGGTGGAACAATAATTCTGTCGCCTCACTCCCCGGCGTTTCCGCCGCGGTTTGTTGTTTTAACGCGGCCGGGGTGTGACAGGATGTTAGTATAAGTTTACGTGCGTTATGAACGTTGTAATACGTTTAGCACCCTTGGGTAACAAAAAAAGATCACACATGACACTTGTCGCCATGTTACACGTGTTAATTGTGTGTGCACATGTAACATCTTCTCTACAACGTGTGTAACATACATAAAAGTTGTGTTCCTACTCTGCTTTATATTTTGAAAGTACTTATAGGTAAACATGTTTTAAAGATACAACATGTAACATGTTTTACACCGAAATGTTACACAAGTGTTTCTAGTCTACACATGTTACATCTTGTGTAACTTTGCTTTATATTTTGCAAATGTTTACAGTTACCAGTTTAAACATGTTTTAAAATACAACCTGTAACATGTAAGTACTTATAGGTAAACATATTTAAAGATACAACCGTATCACCTTACAAGTTATATGTTTTGTTGACAAACACCATGTCACACATGTTACACACTATAGAGTGAAACAACAATATTGAACACTGCTACACATTTCCCATTCTGTCGTAACATGTGTAACCTTTTTGGGGGTATCAATGTTGTAGGTTTATACAAGCTTAAAATATATACAAATGATCCAAAACTGATCATACATGTGTTACCCTCTAGTGTAACATTAGTTACAAACATGTCTTACATATGTGCAGCCCTGATTTTTTGTAACAAAGGGGTTGAACATATGTAACACATGTTTGTAACATTTGTTACACTAGAGGGTAACTGCTATACAACGTCAAAAGTACCCACCACATGCCCTTCATCGACTTCGTGTTCCCATTCTTCATCGGTTTCTCCATCTACCTTCTTTCGCTTTATGGCCACCTTTTGTCGTATCCGATATTGTGGTTCTCTTTCTTCCAGCCAATATCCCTTCTCATTTGGATGCAACTGCTATGGTCAAGTCGTAATAACACAAGTTACAGTCCAGCATTTTTAATCTACTAATTAAAAAAATAGTAGTAACATAACTAACACTAGCTACCTTCTACCCAATTATGCCTTGAACTTGAAGTCTCCCCAAATTTTGAGTTTTTATCTGTATCATTTCACACATAAAAGAAACTAAGTAAAACCACCCAAAAAAAGGTTACATATGTAAACGGTTACCATACACTTCAAACAACTACTATCCGGTGGAACCAACTCCGTCGCTGCAAGCACGAAAAAAACATGTAACATATGTTAGCACAACCTTTCGTATTTGTTTGTCGCCGTATAGCTTTTGTTTGTTGTCGTATAGCTTTTGTTTTTGTTTTCTGGATCGCCTTCGTGATCGAAGGAAAAGTCTTCCAAACTTCTACTATGACTTTGTTGTATCTGATGGGAAATTGAATGTTGTGTTTTGGGCTGATGAGATCTCCAAGCTAAACTACAAGGCTTTTGGGGATGTGTTAGTGTTCGATGCTACTTACCAGACAAACAAGTTAGTAGATATATTACACCTAATATATGAAACATGTTGTACATGTGTTACACATGTAGCTCTTATGTTACAACCTTTTTTGTTACCTCAAAACATTTTGTAACATATGTTACAGATCTGCCTTTTTTAATTTTCTGACAGTTGTACATGCGTTACACATGTAGCCCTTATGCTAAGGGGTTTTGGAAAAATGTAAATTCATTGTTACTTCCAAACGATAGGCAATTCTAAGATGTGGTACACATGTTAGAATTGTCCATTATTTTAAAGTAACAATAGACATTTTAAAAAGATTCATTTATTCTTATTTCAAAACAATAGGCAGTTGTAACATGTGTTACACATGTAGCTCTTATGTTACAATCTTTTGTAACAAACGTAAGGCGTATTACATGTCTTACACATCTAACTATTAAGATAAATGGTTGTGAAGAAAGATATCTTTACTGTTACTTCAAAACAATAAGCAATTGTAACATGTGTTACAGATCTGCATTTTTTTACATTTCTGACACATTTACATGTGTTACACATGTGGGCCTTATGCCAGGGAGTTTGGAAAAAAAATAAATTCATTGTTAACGATAGGGAATTCTAAGATGTGTTACACATGTTAGAATTGTCTATTGTTTTGAAGTAGCAATAGGCATTCTAACATGTATCTGCATAATATTGTGAAAAAAGATTCCTTCATTGTTACTTCAAAACAATAGGCAGTTGTAACATGTGTTAGACATGTAGCTCTTATATTACAATCTTTCGTAACCAACGTAAGACGTATTACATGTGTTACACTTCAGAACATTATGCAGATACCTGTTATAATGCCTATTGTTAATTCAAAACAAAAGACGATTCTAACATGTGTAACACATGTTACAATTGCTTTTTGTTTTGAAGTAACAGTAAAGATATCTTTTTTCATTGTTACTTCAAAACAATAAGTAATTGTAACATGTGTTACACATCTTAAAATTGTTCATCTTTTTCAAATAACAACAGGCATTCTGACATGTATCTGGATAATGTTAAGGGTTGGAATAAGAATATGCATTTAATTTTGAGTTCTGACACTTGTTACATGTGTTACACCGACATGTAACATGATTTTATGCTAACCGCCCACCCCTTTTTTTCCCAGGTACAGTCACCTAGCTTATCATATATACAAAATATAACATACATACAATTTCGCCCCATAGCCGGCGGAGTTGCGCTGCTCACATCAATATGCACCACTCCTATTAAAAAATTAGGAAATGTTTTAATCAACCCAACTTACTACCTACGTAAATGCTAGTCAATATAAAAAGAACAAACCAAATCTCCTTTTTTGTATTTCAGCGATTGGTGTGTCCGAGTCCCAATCCTCAAAATCTGTAGCTTTTTTTGAAAAAAAAAAAGAATCAAACATAATAAATATTCATTCTTTTAAGCAGTGGCCTTACCTATTGTTTTTTGGTTTGCCGGAACCCCTTCCGACGTACTCTCGAACTCACCACTCTTCTCTGGTGACAGCTTCTTCTCCGGTGACAGCTTCTTCTCCGGTGAGAGTTTCTTCTCCGGTGACAGCTTCTTCTCCGGTGACAGCTTCTTCTCCGGTGAGAGCTTCTTCTCCGGTGACAGCTTCTTCTCCAGTGAGAGTTTCTTCTCCGGTGACAGCTTCTTTTCCAGTAACTTGGATTATGACAAATCCGCCAAAAAAAAAAAAAAACCGAGTCAGTTTCTTCTTCTTCTCCGGTGAGAGTTTCTTCTCCAGTGTCAACTTCTTCTCCGGTGAGAGTTTCTTCTCTGGTGGCAGCTTCTTCTCCGGTGAGAGCTTCTTCTTCGGTGCCACTTTCTTCTCCGGTGGGTTTGGGAGTTATGATGGTTAAGAGAGAATGAGATTTTGGGTAGAAAAGAAGAATGGACTGTTTGAAATGTTGGGGTTGGATCTGCAGTGCTTTCTTCTTCTCCGGTGGGTTTTGGGGGGTTTTGAATGTTGAGAGAGAAACAGAGTTGAGGTAGAAGAAAATGGGGGGTATGAAATTTGGGGGTTGGGTTTTGATTGATAGTCTGCCATGCATGTCAAATCACATAATATTATAATATATATAATGTACTACAATTATGGTTGATTTTACCAAAACTTATATTTGATATTTTTTTTGTAAGTTTTTTAGGTGACGTCGAACAATATGATGTATACTCTCATAAAGGGAGTCCCCAAGTGATGTTACACTATATCGTGCATTAATATTGTGTATTAATATTATACGAATAAGAAAACCAACAGAAATGTTATACAATATCTCATGAGATGATTGATAAATTAATAAAAACGAGTATTGTGTTGCAAATTGTCATCGTCGCATCATCGTACGGGTTTCCTACTAGTTTTAAATAATATGAAGTAAAAAAAAACAGATTAATAAAATAAAGTAATCCGGTTAAAAAAATGTAAAAAATTGTGATGTTATAAAAACTGAAATGTGAAGCTAGTCCACTTGGTAAAGGATTTTGCCTCCTAAAGAAGAGATCTAGAAAAATTGCTTTAATAGAGTAAGAGTAAATATTATTATCATATAAAAACTTTTTTTTTAACAGCAAATTTGGATCACTGACGGACTACTGGAGTATCATCGTGCCACCAGCAGAACCACCCGATCATATCCATCTCCACTAGGCAATAATGCCTATACACCAATTCAGGAGGAAACCCAATAAATCTAGGAAAACCCCCTTTGTGGGAATTGAACCCATGACCTAATGGTCATAAGCCTTATCCCACCCCCAATACCACTAGGCTATAATGCCATGGGTATTATCATATAAAAACTAAATGCAATATAAAAAGCTTACTAAATATGTTTTTTGATGTTATCTAATACTAATAAAAGAATACTTATAATGCCACATGGCAATTTCTCATTTAACATCCTTCTAATTAATGCCACATGGCATTTTCATATTTAATTCATTAATAATAAATATATATAATAATTAATATTTAATCCAAATGTATGATAACTCATTAATAATATATAAGAATTAATATCTATTTCTAATTTATGATTAAAAATATACATAAATGATCTAAAATTTTTAAAACCATGATTTTAGTACTTCTAAAAATAAAATAGTTTAAATTACAAAAGAAAAAAAAACAAAAATTATTATCCTTATCGGAGATTATCTATAAAATCAATATATGGGTTTTTATAACATATAAATAAAAGCTAAAAAAGAGTAATTAACCAGAGGACTATCTCGTAACAAGACTAAATTTTATTGAACTCGATTTTAAAATGATAGACGGAGAGAACTTAAGGTTTTGAAGTTTTATAGATGAGATAATATTAAGATTTGTAGCTACATTGATATATGATGTGTTTTCAATTTAATAGAGCTAAGAAATATATTGATTTCATTTTATACCCATTTGTAACATAGTCAATTACCTTTAATAATGAAAAGATTTTATTAATCGTATATAAACCTTAACTTATTTCATAACTTTACAAATACTACTTATTAATTAAATTCGCATAACAATTATTAAGAAAAATATCAAATCTAATTTATGTCATATCAATAAAATAGGCTTTTTACCGAGAAAGAGAAAAAGAACAACTTAAATAATGAATTGTGTAAGCAGAATTGAGGTCTTAGAGATTTAGTTTAAATAAAAGTTATATTTAAAAGATACACAATGCTAAAAATTATTATTATTTATACATTGTTATATGTAACGTAATACATAATTTCATTCATATTAAAAATATATAAATTTGTTTATTCCATGTTTTTCAGTATTCAACCTTTGTAATACACACCTATTATGGTACTTTCAGTATTACTAATTAAGATGGGCCAGTTGTTTTTGTGATAAATTCAAGTTACTTGTGTGAACCATTATATTGTAATAGAAATTCGTTTATATAAAGTTTCGTTACTAATTAACATAGGTGGTTAGTAATATAAAGTTTTTTAAAGATTATATAACTAGGGTAAAGTTCTTGTACAAATAATCTTAACATACTAATCATACAAATCGAAGGAAAACTCAAAAAGACAAGGTGGCATTTTTGTAATTATCAATAACTACCAAAGTTACTCTACAAATATACCTAAAAAAACCTAACCACTCCCCCCACCCCCAAAAAAAACCTAAACCCCCCACCCCCCAAAAACCTAAAAAAAACCTACCCCCCCCCCCAAAAAACCTAAAAAAAAACCTAAACCCCACCCCCACCCCCAAAAACCTAAAAAAACCTAACCCCCCCCCCACCCCCAAAAACCTAAAAAAAACCTAACCCCCCCCCCCCCACCCAAGCTAAAATGCTAAAAACTAAACCCCCTAAAAAACCTAAAAAAATAAAAAAAAAACACACAAATTATTTTATTTTATTTTTTTAACATTTTCTATTAAAAAATCGCTACTTTTAGTAGCAGCAAAAAAAAAAATTTTTTTTTTGCTAACGAAATGTAGCGATTTTTTAATAAAAAATGTTAAAAAAAATTTGTGTTTTTTTAGGTATTTTTGGTTGTAACTTTGATAGTTGGTGGTAATTACAAAAATGCCACCTTGTCTTTTTGGGTTTTCCTTCAATTTGTATGTTTAGTATGTTAAGATTATTTGTATTTGATCTTTTGCCTATATAACTATATCATTTATATTGTAAAAACTCGTGTAATACGCGGGTCTATAAACTAGTCAACTACTGAAATCTTAGCACATATAAATTGCAACGAGATTGCTGCATTCATAATGATACGTTTTAATAGCAATTAAAAAGTTGGAGGTCTGTTTTTAAGATTTCCAAAAATAATGGGTCGCCTTGTAAAACCATCTCCTAAGAAAAAGGTTATAATTGTTGGATTAATACCGACTTAATCAACAATATATATAAATTGAAAAAATTTATCTCCATCGTAGCACATAATCAATTCTTTCATCTACTTTCATTCAACTGAAACCCTAGCAGGTACTTTCATCTTCTACAGTTTTTCGGTTGTATTAAAAAAATCGTTCTTGAATGTTCGTTTCTCAATCATTAGGGTTTACATCACCGCTACTGATCTTTATATATATATATATATATATATATATATATATATATATATATATATATATATATATATATATATATATATATTGCTGAAACATATCAGCAGAAAGTACTTTCTTTGACATGAATAATTTGTGATGTAGAGCTAGATTATATCATGGGGACCGGCGAACTCAGTCTGCTTTTGGTGGGAGAAACAGGTAATGGGAAGAGTGCAACGGGGAATAGCATCCTTGGAAAGAAAACATTCCTATCAAAGGCAAGCGCTGGTGGTGTAACTGCCGCCTCTGAGCTCAGGACAACCATACGAATGGTCTGAGGCTTAATGTGATTGATACTCCTGGTATCTCTACAATTAATTAATCATTGATCTAGCTAATGTCTATTTTTAGATGCTAAATGGCTAGTATAATATTGGCAGGACTGTTTGATGCTTCTATTGATACCAAGTTTATTGAAGAGGAGATTGTTAAATGTATAAGCTTGGTGAAGGACGGTATTCATGCTGTTCTTGTTGTGCTCTCCGTTCGGAATCGGTTTAAAAAAGAGGGAGTTGATGTAATAACTAGGTTGTTCGGGAGCAAAATTAATGATTATATGATTCTGGTTTATACTGGTGGGGATGAACTCGAGGAGAATGGGGAGACTTTGAATGACTTCTTAGAAGACTTGCAACCTGGACCATTAATGGTTTTTTTCTTGTTTTATGTTGACTAATTACTATTTTTACTGTGGGAGTTGACGGTTATTTAACTCTTAAAAACTAATATGTTCAGGAAACCCTTAGCCAGTGTGGGAACAGATGTGTTCTGTTTGATAATCGGACGAAAGATGAAAGGAAGAAAACACAACAAACACAACAACTTCTATCTCTTGTCAACACCATATTGACCAACATGGGCAAACCATACACCCATGAGACTTTAAGGGAACTCAAGGTTTGTTTGAATCACATTATTTTTATTACAATTTTACCTTTTTATTATCTTTTGATTACACATACTATATTATTATCAATACAAATCTAAATCTCCTATTCAAGAATGTTAGTAGCTTGTTATGTTACACTAATTATAATTGGGGAAGAATTGTGATCCATTCCGTTCCATTATGGGGTTTTTATTGTTAAGTGTGGTTTTAGTTAATCGACACATAATAAATTTAGTTTAACTGATGTATGTACAGGTTGAGTCGAGGCGGAAGGAAACAACTACAAGACATGAACTATTTGTCGAAGAAATGGCTCACACTGCTCAAAGGGAATCCAAAGATGAAATCCAAAAGCTCAGAGAGAACCCAAAGGAAGAGGAATGGGTTATTTTATAAAAAAGTTGATGGTTCCCTTCTCCAAAAGAACATGTATTATATTTCCCTTCACAACTGGATAACCTTAACTTTGTTCCAACTCACTCGGAGTGTTTTTTTTAATGGAAGTCTTTCAACCGTGGGATTTAAAATCAAGACCTACCCTTGCCGTATCCAAGTGTTTAAAAGCTTTGGTTTTGTTAATGGACCACCACCCCATTAGTTGGAGTTTTCATTTACCATACAAAATCTAATTTACATTGAAGTTATATGTATGATAATTAGTCCTTTATTTTCATAAGCGTGAATTGTAGGACAATTGTTCGCAAAATAAATAAAATAACAATTTTATTAATCAATATTCTGATTACAATAACTGAAGCAGACCGAAAGAAAATACAATAGAAAAATACAAAGTAAACTAAGAATAAATTACAAAAGAAAATATAAGAACATAAAACAATAATGACTAAGGCATGTGAAGATCACGCTTCACTTAAAACAGATTTCGGGCCACCCAGCCAGTGTTGTAAGAATCGTTAGGCGTTAGTCGGGCGGTGAGGTACCGACTAGCGATTAATCGGGATTAATAGGGATTAATCGGATAGAGATTTTTATATGTAATTTTTAGTTATATATATACACACACACATATATATGTAGTTTTTTAAAGTAGACATGTTTTAACCCCTCATTGATCCATTTTTTAAAGTAATTGGAAGGAATTTTTAAGATTTGGTCGAAATTTGGCCGGCATCTAGCCAAAATTTGGCCAGAATAGGACCGCCTAGCGATTAGTCGGCCATTAATCGGTGAACCTCTGATTTGTGATTAATCGGCGACTAATCGGAGACTAGTCGGGATTTTTACAACCATGCACCCAGGTGAACCCGTCTATTTCCCAGGGTACAACAGCGTGAGCAGATTGTACTTCCGAGATTAGCCTAGCACCTGAAAAATACCTGAAACAAGAGTGCGTAGAGATCCAAAGTTAGGGAATTCGTTTAAAGTTGTGTGTGTTATATGAACCATACGATTTTCAGTGTGAGCTGTCACACAAGAATACATTCATGTAGAAAATTCTAATTATAAATTCACAAAGGATTTATCTCTCCACCTATGTAGGACAAACTCAATTTCCCACATATTTATGGTTCCAACACACAAACTTAATGCTCAATATCTCTCATTCATCTTGGCTTAATTATTAAATAATCATCATATTAACTCATAATATAATATTATTTATAAAATTTTCAATAATCCCCCACATGGATGGAGATCGTCCCATACACTCATGTAACGCCCGGCTATTTTCGTACTTTCCATTTATAGCAAGTCTTGTTCGTATTTCTATTTTTGGAAGCTTATTCCTTTTGTACCTCGTATTTCGTTTCAAACCGTTGTAAATCTGGGACTTCGATCGTAATGAAATTGATCTTTTGTTTATACATGCTTATACATTGATATGTGCATTCGTTTGATACTTTGGTCATAATGAAATTCTATTTTTTTATACATGCTTATACGTGTTGCAATACTCGGGTTATACGTTACCAATCTCAAATACATACGCTTAACCGATACCTGACCTACTGGTACTCATAACTTATACATTCTTGTTTAATAATAATAATAATAATAATAATAATAATAATAATAATAAAATAACAATAGTATATTATTATGACGTAAGTTGCATGATAAAAAAAAATAATAATAAATAATAAAAAAATATATAAGAATAATAAATGGCAGAATCATCTACCAAAATGATGGGTTTTGTTTATTGTTTAGTTTAAATATACTTTTCCATCCTTTTGATTTAAATGAATAGTTAGGTAATTAATTATCTAACACCACTTAAATAAAATATATTAGATGATTTAAGTTGCAACTTGATGAAAAAAATATAGAAATGTGGTTGGCTGTCAACAGCCTTTACGGCCACAGCTATTTACGGCCACAACTATATGTTAGTGTTTTTTTGTTTTTTTGTTTTTTTTGTTGTTTAAACCCCCAACTAATCATATTAATTGCCAACTAACCTTAACCCTAATCCTTCCCTATAAATACCCACCTTCTCCAAGCACTTAGACACTTTCAACACTCTCTAATCTCTACAAAATCACTCTCAAAGTTCTTGCAATTCAGAAATTCGGACAGATTCATACCTCCTTACAAAAGTGAGCATAACTTGCTCAAAACTCAACCAAATCACTTGATTCTTCTTTCTAAATGCTTGGATAATCTTTGGGCTTGATTCCTTGATCTCTCCTTGGAGAAATCAGACCTGGAAATACCCTAAAAGTGTCCATAAACTTTCTGTTGTGTTTTTAAAAACTTTCTAAACTCTTGTTTACTTCAAACAAACTTGTGTTCTTATGCTTCTAGTCTCTTGTATGATTAGTAAAGCCAAACCAAGGTTGTTTTACACTTAATAGGAGTGTCTAAACACTCTAAACTTTCTGTTTTAATCGAGTTCTTAGCTCATAAGTGGTGTCAAGTCTTGAACTTGAAGATGGTGTGACTACTTGGCTAGCCTAGGCTAACCTACATACATGTCCACACACCACTTGATGTTTTGCTTAGTTAGTTGTATTATTTCTTGTACATATCTATGAGGTTCCTAAAGAGAAGATTCGTCTTCCTACCTCCTACATGACCACATGTTAATAAATCATTCGAGGTACCAAAGTGGAGGGTTTCACCTCCCACCTCCTACTTGACTTATATGACACCAAGAGGTACCAAAGTGGAAGGTCCAACCTCCCGCCTCCTACATGACTAAGTAAATTATTATGTATATTATAACTATGATAAACCTTAAAACCGAACCCTTGGTAGTGATTATATAAATCCCCTATCAAGCTAATAAGTTTATCACTATGTGTGTAGTTCCTTGTCACGATTCTAATAGGTCTTGAACCTATGAAATCACATAAAAATCCTTAGGGATTACTATAGTGTCAAGACAAGTGCTAATACCATAGTGAATATTTTCATAATATTTACTTTTTCATTCTTTGAATCTTAAAGTCCGAATATCCCATCTTTCTTCCAAATTACTCATACACCTTGACCTTCCTCTTGTAGGATAACTTGGTGTTCCCCCCATCAAATCAACTCTTCACGGATTCAAGTGGGAAAGCTTGCAAAACCGTGAGTACACTCGACCCATTTACATTTTAAACCACTTTTGGGTTGTAACATGTTACCATACAAAATTACACTTACACACACATAAACATGCTTTATGAACTCAATCCGTTATACATGCTACTTGTTATGCTAGATAATACATGCTTTATGCCATTACTATGTTATACCCTCGCTTAACAATTATAGCGCTATAGGAGTAGCACACCACCCGACGGGGGTTTGTTAGGTCAATATACTATACGGTCTTGTTACTTTTGTGACAAGGGATGCTAAATACTAGTGGACACTTTGGGTTTAAATGTAATGTTATGCATGCTAATTACCTCGCTTACAAATTGCCATGTGGATTTGAGTAAAATGTTTTTATACTTATGCTATGCTATTTAAACCTTGTGTACTCGCCTTTGCTTTTGCATTGAATTTTATTTTAACATGTTACAGGTTGATGATGATGATGCCATGAAAATGAAGTAGCAATGATGCCTAGATACACATATAGACGTTAGGTTTAAATGTTGTATCAAATTTTGATTATGTTGCTACGAATTTCTTTTGAACTTGTTATTTGGATTTCCTTGTATGTTTGACTATTTATCTATGAAATGAAATCGGTTTATTAAATATTGTCACAAATAGCGTTATGATGTCTCTAGCAATCTTCACACTTCGTCTCATCCCGATGTTTCCGCCATTGGTTGGGGTGTGACAGATTGGTATCAGAGCCATAACTATAGGGAATTAGGAAAATTGCCATGCTTTTGCCCTAATCTATAGTCCTAGGAATTTTGTCTCTTATTTGTTGTTTAAAACTTTTGTACTCTACCATGCATGCTTCCTAGCTACACTTCTTGTTATTAAATTTATGCGCCTTTCCTAAGGCTAACACGAATACACTTATGCTATTTTATACTCTTGTAACATCAACGAGACAACTTTACCAAAATAGGCGTGAAACCCACAATTTGGTAAACGACTCTCACTCTACCTTTAATCTATTTTGCACGAAATTCACCATTAAGCTAGGAGTGACATCCACAACTTAATGGTAATTTCCATTTCAACTCTAGTGGACCCTTGTCAAAGTGTCAAAATTTTATCTTTGGCCGACAAGTGCCAACCACATTTAGGGTACGAGATCGTCAAGTTAGGGGTGAAACCCGCATCTTGTCGATTAAGTCCCATTCCTTGATTTTTATTCTCGCCAAAGTCCCGAATGTTCCAATCATTTAGAGATGTGTAGTAACCGGAAGGGTAAGATACCGTTAATCGCTTCTCGACGAGAGTATCTTACTTATAGGCCAAAGCACAATATCTCTAAATCGAAAGGACTTTCGACCCACTTTGGAATTGTCGACGTTTCTCTACCCGAAACAATCCTATGTTTTATTGAGCCTCTCTTTTATGTATCTCAATTTATATGTGATTTTATACTTGAACGTTCATTCATTTCGAACTGTCGTTTTAATCATTTCGCACGTTACCGAAATCACAAACAATAATAATTCTCGTGAACAAACTAAATTTATACCCTCTTTACGCAACTCATGTGTTATACTTGTTGAATGCATGTGGAAATTTATGCTCTATGTGAACTTTACTTGATACATGAACATTTACTTGCTTTTACATACACAAACCTTATTTTCAACTAATGATCAAGTCTCATCCTTTCCTTCTCTTTTTTCAATCTTTTAGATGTCGTCTAGTTCCTCCAAGAGACGCAAGTCAAAGAAGGGTTCGACTTCCACCGCCATGTCTCAAAAAGATTGCATGAAATTTATGGCCAAGCAATTTGCTAAAGTCCTACCCGACATCGTTAGCAAGATTCAAACCGATTCACCACATGGCTCTGTTGACTCAAAGGCAGACAAACCCAAACCGACCTTCCAGTTTAAGCAATTCATGGCTTGTAAACCCTTAGAATTTACTGGCAAGAATGGCGCTACCGCCATGATGAACTGGTTTGATGCCATCGAGCTTACTTTCTTGCAAAGTGGTTGCCCTGACGAACTAAGAACCTTGAATGCAACTGGGGTGTTTCGTGAAAAGGCACTCGAGTGGTGGACGACTGAACGTAACAAAAGAGGAAACGAGGTCGCACATGCTATGCCGTGGGACGATCTCAAACAGCTTATGAAAGACCACTTCTGTCCCCCTCATGAACTCCAAAAATTGGAGAACGAATTTTGGAACCTTACTCAGAAGGGGAGTGACATGGATGGCCTGATTACGCGCTTTAAACAACTCAGTGTTCTTTGCCCTGGACAAGTTGAGACCGTTCCTAAGACCATAGCCAAATTCGTTCGTTGTGTTGCACCTTCCCTGACAAACCACCTTGCCTCTGCCAATCCCCAAACCATTGAAGATGCCTTTCGTATAGCCACTGAACTTAACAACAACTGCGTTCTTCATGGAACCTTTGACAAGGTTTCAACAAAGAGTGCACGCCAAGCTACAATTGACTCTTCTGATGAGCCCAAACCCTCCCAACCGTCTAAGAAAAACCAAGGCAAGAAGCGGAAGGCTTCGAGCCAAAATTGTGCGGTCGTCACTCCGCCAAACCCACAACCTTTACAAACCGTACCAGCCGCTAATCCCACAACCTTTGGACCACAAGGAAACTACGTTGGGTCGTGGCCTAAATGCAACCAATGCTTTTACCATCATCCTACTGGCACCCCCTGTCGCAAATGCTTCACCTGTAACAGACTAGGGCATTTTGCCAACCGTTGTCGCAACAACCTGAAGCCCGATCAAAACCAGGCTATGGTAGCTCAACACCCTGCTCCCAATCAACCTCAGAACCAAACCGTTCGTGTGCGAGCATGTTATAAGTGTGGTGATGTCAACCACATGGCAGATGTCTGTCCTCAACGAAAACAAACACAGCAACCACAACAACCACAGCAGCAACAACAGGCTCAACAACCCGCTCGAGGCCGAGCCTTTCTTCTCACTACTGCTCAAGCTCAAAACGCGAATGATGTCATTACTGGTACGTTCCTTGTGAACCATATTTATGCTTCTTGTCTATTTGATACTGGCGCCGATAAAAGTTTTGTGTCGTTAGAATTCGAGTCCTTGCTCAAGTGTAAACGCTCTAAGTTGCCAAAATCTTTCGCTGTCGAGGTCGCTAATGGTAAAACCGTCACTGTCGATTCCGTTCTCTCCAATTGTTCCTTGATTCTCAACGATCATACGTTTTCGATCAACCTTATACCTATGCAAATGGGTAGCTTTGACATCATAGTAGGCATGGACTGGCTTAGGCGAGTTCGTGCTGAAGTTGTTTGTTCTGAAAAGTTTATCCGCCTTCCTCTTCCAAACGGTGATTCCCTACACGTCTATGGTGAAACGCCTTCTCAAGGCCTTAAGCTTATGTCGTGTATCAAAGCAAACAAGTGCTTACGCAAGGGTACCTTCGCCTTTCTCGCCCACATTGTGGAAAAGAAGGACAAAGGCCCAAGCATAAGCGACGTTCCTGTTGTACGCGACTTTCCGGATGTATTTCCCGACGATCTTCCTGGTCCGCCTCCTGCTCGTTCTGTCGATTTTCGCATCGATTTAGTGCCTGGTGCTACACCTGTCGCTAAGTCCCCCTATCGTTTAGCACCCTCTGAGATGCAAGAGCTCTCGAGTCAACTTCAAGAGCTTCTTGACAAAGGCTTTATACGCCCTAGTACTTCTCCTTGGGGCGCTCCCGTTTTGTTTGTCAAAAAGAAAGATGGATCATTTCGTATGTGTATCGACTATCGTGAGCTCAACAAGCTTACTATCAAAAACCGATACCCTCTTCCTCGCATTGATGACCTCTTCGATCAATTGCAAGGCGCGACCTGCTTTTCAAAGATCGATCTTCGTTCTGGGTATCATCAACTTCGAGTACTCGAAGAAGATGTACCTAAAACCGCTTTCCGCACGCGTTATGGTCATTACGAGTTCGTGGTTATGCCCTTTGGTTTGACCAACGCACCTGCTGTTTTCATGGATTTAATGAACCGCGTGTGCAAAGCATACTTGGACCGTTTTGTGATCGTCTTCATCGATGATATTCTCATCTATTCCAAGACGCAAGAAGAGCATAAGCGACACTTGCACCTTATCCTTGAACTCCTTCGTACTGAACGTCTATACGCCAAATTCTCCAAGTGTGAATTTTGGCTAAAAGAGGTTCAATTTCTTGGTCATACTGTCAACGAACTTGGAATTCACGTTGACCCCGCTAAAATCGAAGCTGTGAAGAATTGGATCGCACCTAAATCCCCATCTGAAATCCGTTCGTTTCTTGGTCTTGCTGGTTACTATCGTCGTTTTATCTCCAACTTTTCAAAAATCGCTGTTCCTTTGACCTCCTTGACTCAAAAAGAGAGACCTTTTGTTTGGGGTCCCGAACAAGAGGAGTCTTTTCAAACGCTCAAGGACATGCTATGCAATGCTCCTATCCTAACGCTTCCTGATGGTAACAATGATTTTGTCGTGTATTGCGACGCTTCAAACCTCGGCCTTGGTTGTGTCCTTATGCAACGTGACAAGGTTATCGCTTACGCATCGAGACAACTCAAAATTCATGAGAAAAACTATACTACCCACGACCTTGAACTTGGTGCAGTCGTTTTTGCATTGAAGATTTGGCGACACTACCTTTATGGTACTAAATGTGTGGTCTTCACCGACCATAAGAGCCTTCAACACATCTTCAACCAAAAGGAACTAAACATGCGTCAACGTCGTTGGGTGGAATTGTTAAACGACTACGATTGCGAAATCAAATACCACCCAGGTAAAGCGAATGTAGTAGCCGACGCTCTTAGTCGTAAAACTCATGTCAAAAGTATCCGTTGTTTCCAACTCGTCCACGATCTTCAAAATCGCATACGTAACGCTCAGTATACGTCCGTTAATGAGGGTAACCTCTACAACGAGATGCAATGTGGTGCTGAAAATAGTCTCGTGTCCAAATCTGATGGCATTTTATACTATCTCAATCGCATCTGGATTCCCAACCGTGATGATCTTCGCAAATTCCTGATGAAGGAGGCCCATAACACGAAGTATTCTATTCACCCTGGTGCCGACAAGATGTACCATGATATGCGTACATCCTATTGGTGGCCTGGAATGAAGAAGGATATAGCCACCTTCGTCTCAAAATGTCTCACATGTTCCAAAGTGAAAGCTGAACATCAACGTCCCTCTGGCTTACTCAAACAACCAAGAATTCCTATCTGGAAATGGGAGAGCATTGCCATGGATTTTATCACTAAGCTTCCTCGCACTACTGCTGGTCATGACAGCATTTGGGTAATCGTTGATCGATTGACCAAGTCAGCTCACTTCCTCCCTATTCGTGAAGATTTCAAAGTCGAGAAATTGGCTAAGGTCTACATGAAGGAGATAATCTGTCGTCATGGTATTCCCATCGACATCATTTCTGATCGTGATGCTCGTTTTACGTCTCGTCTCTGGCAAACTTTTCAATCTGCTATGGGTACTAAACTCAACCTTAGCACTGCCTTCCATCCTCAGACTGACGGTCAAACCGAGCGTACTATCCAAACCTTAGAGGATATGCTTCGTTCATGCGTAATAGATTTTGGTGGCAACTGGGATTCACACTTGCCCTTGGTCGAATTCTCGTACAATAACAGTTATCACGCGAGTATTCAAATGGCACCTTTCGAAGCATTGTATGGTCGCAAGTGCCGTTCGCCTATTTGTTGGCACGAGATTGGTCAAGCCCAAATCACCGGTCCCGAGCTTATACAAGAGACGACGGACAAGATTTTACAGGTTCGAGACAACTTATTGAAAGCCAGGAGCCGACAAAAGAGTTACGCTGACAAAGGACGCAAACCTATGGAATTCGAGACAGGTGACTTCGTGCTTCTCAAGGTATCCCCTTGGAAGGGCGTGGTTCGATTTGGCAAGAAAGGGAAACTCGCACCTCGCTACGTTGGTCCTTTCAAAATTCTCGAGAGGATTGGCGAGGTTGCGTATAGACTAGACCTGCCCGAAGAACTCAGCAACGTACACCCCGTCTTCCACGTGTCCAACTTAAAGAAATGTCTAGCTGACGAAGGACTCCACGTTCCTTTCGAAGACTTGCAAGTCAACGAAACGCTTCACTTCGTGGAAAAACCGGTCGAAATCATGGACCAAGGAACCAAGCAACTGAGGCGCAGTCGAATTCCTATTGTTAAAGTTCGATGGGAAGGAAAACGTGGCGCTGAATTTACTTGGGAGCTCGAAAGTGAAATGAAGTCGAAATATCCTCATCTCTTCCCTACGTCTTCCTAAATTTCGGGACGAAATTTCCTAAAGGAGGGGAGACTGTAACGCCCGGCTATTTTCGTACTTTCCATTTATAGCAAGTCTTGTTCGTATTTCTATTTTTGGAAGCTTATTCCTTTTGTACCTCGTATTTCGTTTCAAACCGTTGTAAATCTGGGACTTCGATCGTAATGAAATTGATCTTTTGTTTATACATGCTTATACATTGATATGTGCATTCGTTTGATACTTTGGTCATAATGAAATTCTATTTTTTTATACATGCTTATACGTGTTGCAATACTCGGGTTATACGTTACCAATCTCAAATACATACGCTTAACCGATACCTGACCTACTGGTACTCATAACTTATACATTCTTGTTTAATAATAATAATAATAATAATAATAATAATAATAATAATAATAAAATAACAATAGTATATTATTATGACGTAAGTTGCATGATAAAAAAAATAATAATAAATAATAAAAAAATATATAAGAATAATAAATGGCAGAATCATCTACCAAAATGATGGGTTTTGTTTATTGTTTAGTTTAAATATACTTTTCCATCCTTTTGATTTAAATGAATAGTTAGGTAATTAATTATCTAACACCACTTAAATAAAATATATTAGATGATTTAAGTTGCAACTTGATGAAAAAAATATAGAAATGTGGTTGGCTGTCAACAGCCTTTACGGCCACAGCTATTTACGGCCACAACTATATGTTAGTGTTTTTTTGTTTTTTTGTTTTTTTTGTTGTTTAAACCCCCAACTAATCATATTAATTGCCAACTAACCTTAACCCTAATCCTTCCCTATAAATACCCACCTTCTCCAAGCACTTAGACACTTTCAACACTCTCTAATCTCTACAAAATCACTCTCAAAGTTCTTGCAATTCAGAAATTCGGACAGATTCATACCTCCTTACAAAAGTGAGCATAACTTGCTCAAAACTCAACCAAATCACTTGATTCTTCTTTCTAAATGCTTGGATAATCTTTGGGCTTGATTCCTTGATCTCTCCTTGGAGAAATCAGACCTGGAAATACCCTAAAAGTGTCCATAAACTTTCTGTTGTGTTTTTAAAAACTTTCTAAACTCTTGTTTACTTCAAACAAACTTGTGTTCTTATGCTTCTAGTCTCTTGTATGATTAGTAAAGCCAAACCAAGGTTGTTTTACACTTAATAGGAGTGTCTAAACACTCTAAACTTTCTGTTTTAATCGAGTTCTTAGCTCATAAGTGGTGTCAAGTCTTGAACTTGAAGATGGTGTGACTACTTGGCTAGCCTAGGCTAACCTACATACATGTCCACACACCACTTGATGTTTTGCTTAGTTAGTTGTATTATTTCTTGTACATATCTATGAGGTTCCTAAAGAGAAGATTCGTCTTCCTACCTCCTACATGACCACATGTTAATAAATCATTCGAGGTACCAAAGTGGAGGGTTTCACCTCCCACCTCCTACTTGACTTATATGACACCAAGAGGTACCAAAGTGGAAGGTCCAACCTCCCGCCTCCTACATGACTAAGTAAATTATTATGTATATTATAACTATGATAAACCTTAAAACCGAACCCTTGGTAGTGATTATATAAATCCCCTATCAAGCTAATAAGTTTATCACTATGTGTGTAGTTCCTTGTCACGATTCTAATAGGTCTTGAACCTATGAAATCACATAAAAATCCTTAGGGATTACTATAGTGTCAAGACAAGTGCTAATACCATAGTGAATATTTTCATAATATTTACTTTTTCATTCTTTGAATCTTAAAGTCCGAATATCCCATCTTTCTTCCAAATTACTCATACACCTTGACCTTCCTCTTGTAGGATAACTTGGTGTTCCCCCCATCAAATCAACTCTTCACGGATTCAAGTGGGAAAGCTTGCAAAACCGTGAGTACACTCGACCCATTTACATTTTAAACCACTTTTGGGTTGTAACATGTTACCATACAAAATTACACTTACACACACATAAACATGCTTTATGAACTCAATCCGTTATACATGCTACTTGTTATGCTAGATAATACATGCTTTATGCCATTACTATGTTATACCCTCGCTTAACAATTATAGCGCTATAGGAGTAGCACACCACCCGACGGGGGTTTGTTAGGTCAATATACTATACGGTCTTGTTACTTTTGTGACAAGGGATGCTAAATACTAGTGGACACTTTGGGTTTAAATGTAATGTTATGCATGCTAATTACCTCGCTTACAAATTGCCATGTGGATTTGAGTAAAATGTTTTTATACTTATGCTATGCTATTTAAACCTTGTGTACTCGCCTTTGCTTTTGCATTGAATTTTATTTTAACATGTTACAGGTTGATGATGATGATGCCATGAAAATGAAGTAGCAATGATGCCTAGATACACATATAGACGTTAGGTTTAAATGTTGTATCAAATTTTGATTATGTTGCTACGAATTTCTTTTGAACTTGTTATTTGGATTTCCTTGTATGTTTGACTATTTATCTATGAAATGAAATCGGTTTATTAAATATTGTCACAAATAGCGTTATGATGTCTCTAGCAATCTTCACACTTCGTCTCATCCCGATGTTTCCGCCATTGGTTGGGGTGTGACAACTCATGTGTCACGATAAGATTTCAGCGGTTAAGTAATGCAGGATAGGTAGATTTCCCTTTGAACCTTCCTTTGTGACATATACTTAGTCTCTTAGCGGTTAGTAGACGCGATGTCCTTGAACCAACCCCTTTTTACGTAGACATTATTACACATCACACATTACTCTTCCTGGTCTGGCTAACCCCTCATAGTTGTGTCCGTTATGGTCATGTAACACCATCTTGGTTCTGCGAGAGCTCTAGGAATTGTGCCCCCAATTCCATTCGAAGCGACCCCACTTCTCTCTAACATAGGTGATTTACAAATCATTAAAAGCCACATACTTAACCTCTCTTGATATCACTTATTTTAAGTAGGAATGGACTAGGAAGTTTGTAACTCCCTTTGTACGTTGAGGAACTCCCCCACAGTGACCTCAGTTTGTACAGTTAGGTGGTCCTATTGAACCTAGATCATGGGATCTCCAATCTTCTAGGATAGCTTTTCTGTTGTACAAACTTACTCCAAGGGCTTTAGTCCCATTCCCATCGACGACTTATGTACTACCTCTCTGCTTAAGCCTTTTGTAAGCGGATCCGCAATGTTATCCTTTGACCTTACTTAGAGCAAATATTACCATGGATTTTGTTATCATAAAATTTGTTGGTGCATCAAAATTCTTTTAGTTTGTAGAAGGAAAAGCAACATCCCGGGTGTATTTAAGTCTCTTAGTCTATCCATGTGAGTTCACGTTACATATTGTTTGTTTTGCGTCTTCAAGACATGTGGATTATTGTTCCACTTAATGACTTTAATTAACAAATCTGCAGTAATTTGTTTGCAGGAGGTAAAGTTGATATATAAAACAAGAAAACTTGATTAGCAACAAACCAAGAGGTTAGTTATGTTTTGTAGGTCCGGCTAGGGGAGGATCTAGTCGCCTAATCCTTGTGTACAAACCACCACGGTTGTGCGGAATCCAACCGAGATAGCAAACCGAGAAAGAACACGACAAAGATAATATAAACACGAGATTCAACGATTAACACCAATGTATTAATACTATGAAAGTCAGTTACAGCACAAGGTTTACAAATGTTTCTGTAAACTCTCTCAAACTCTCTCGTGTGTGTGTTCTGTGCTCTCTGTGTTCTCTTTATGTCCCTAACTAGTTCTGTGTTGAGACTGTCTATTTATAGCACCAGCCCCACGAAACGGAATCAGGTCACGGCGAAACACAAAAGCAACGACGAAACAAAAGGTCAGCGACGAAAGGGAATCATAGGCGACGAAACAGTTCTGTTTCGTCATCATCCCATCTCTTTCGCCGAAAGGGACTTGGGCCCAAAGGTTTAGGCCCATCAGATGTGTTTCGCCAACTTGTTATAAGCCCAAGTGTTTGATTCACCGATCTTGTTTAGCCCAAGGACCAAGTCATGGTCCTTGAAGTCTTGGCCTGCTTTTGATCTTCTTGCACACGACGGAGGAATGTCGTTGCTCAAGCCGAGTCGCGTCAAGTCGAGTCGCGTCCACATATCATGTATCAACAAACTCCCCCTTGGACGCTACTCGCGAGATTCGCCTTTGATGTCTTCTATATCGGAGGATCTTCAAAGTCTTCACGTCTTGAAAGCAGAAAGTGTATCAACAAACTCCCCGTTTAATGTAGGAAGTGTGTTGACAAACTCCCCCTTATCATAAGCTCCCCCTTGAGTTATGCTTGTGAATGACTTGATCTTCAGTACTTGAGATCCTTGTGGTGTTGATGATGGTCAGCGGCTACTCGATCATTGTTATCTTTTGAGTGCCTTCACGTCGTGTCTTCATTCCGAAGCTTGTCATCGACCATGTTCTCCTTGCCTTTAGAATCTGCACATGCAAGAAATCTAAACGCGTAATGAGAACAACTGCTTGGAATATAGTTAGTATAAACAAACGACACACGTATGACCATATCACAATCAACTATCGTCCGACTGTTTGAAAGTTTAACAAATTTGTCAATTTTAGTTTTTAACTTTCAAAACTTGCAAATTTTGACCGTTTATGAAGATTTAGTCGATTTGGTTTTCGTTAAGGTTTCAGGTAACGAAGACTCGAGCTCCAACATCGTACAATCGAAAATAAGACAGAAATAAAATCTTTTTGGCTTTTATAAAGTTTATATTAAAACACACCTAAAATCTTTTTGGTATTTTGAATATTTGAAATGTAAAGACTGAAAGCAGTAAATAAATATTTACAGACATTCTTTTTGCGAGTTTCAAGGGTAAGAGAATCATATCAGTGTACGGTCACGCCAAAACGCTCTTGTTGTTCAATTAGTTAACATTTAGATAAGCATCCTATAACAATTATCGGTATTGTAGTCCACTTAAGCTCAACTTATCAAATGTAATCATGGCGAGGGGATACGTTAAGGTATAATTTATACTTACCGACCGGTGTTCATCCACATCACGACACATTCCCGTATCAAGGTATGCACGAGGGTTCATCTTACCGGTGAGTATACCGATTATCATCTGTTTGACCGTATATGATGTGAGATTCTCACTTATTTTGATTTGAAAACAAGCCCTATGTGATAGAATCACTTATTGATGAGGAACTTGATTTTCATATGCATGAGGGCACAGGAGCAAGTCCGTGAACAGGTCAGTACTTTCGTACAGCAGAGAGACGAACTTGACTCCCGGATAAATGTGATATTTTATCACTTATTTGTTTGGACATGTGATTGTTTATCACTTATTGAGGTCGAATGCAAAATGTACACGTATGTATAGTATCATGGAAGATCTAGACTTGCGTCCCCGTTATTTCTCGGTAAAAGATACAACCATGATACCCAGATGATAAGCAGCATAAAGACCAAATATCTCAGAACCTCGGCAATCTATCAAACGAAATTTCGGTACTAAGACCATATGCCAATGAATGGTTCCCACCTGGTCTTTAGTCGGTTTTGGTTTATATCACCCTGCACACTTTAAAATGATTGTGAGCCTACCGATACAACTTATATAGAGCTGCTTATCATTTTTCAGTTTAGGTTTAAAGAGGTTTGGATAGACCACTGATGTACTATCATTTTCTCTTTTGCTCGCCAGGAAACTCATTTTTGCTTTTCTATTGTTTTTGTGTTTTTGAAATTTTTCGATGTTTTTGGATTTTCAAATTTTGGATTTACTCCCCCTAAAATCAACAAACTAAGATAAATTTAAAAACACAAAGATATTTACAAAAATGATTTTCTGATGTTGGTTTTACTCTTGCTTGACCTTAATGCCGTTTACCAATAATAAAAAGTCAAATCTTGATTTGTCAAATGCTTTGGTAAAAAGGTCGGCACGTTGGTCATCGGTGTGGACCAACAACATCGATTACCCTTTTATCAAAGTAATCACGTATGAAGTGATATTTGATTTCGATGTGTTTGGTCTTTGAATGCTGCACAGGATTTCTAGTGATCTGTAAGGCAGCAGAATTATCAACGTAAATAGGAGTAGTTAGGAATTCAAAACCGTAGTCGCGCAATTGTTGTTGGATCCACAGGACTTGGGAGCAACAACTTGAGGCAGCAATGTATTCAGCTTCGCATGTTGATGTAGCGACACACGTCTGCTTCTTGCACTGCCATGTGACTAGGCGATTTCCTAAAACTGACATCCATCCGTTGTGGATTTGCCGTCGATTTTGCATCCGATAAATCAGAATCACTGAAAGCGATCAAGTCAAAGTTATTATCCCTAGGGTACCATAGACCGGTGTAAGGGCAACCCTTCAAATAACGAAAAATCCTTTTTACAGCTGCAAGATGTGAGGCCTTCGGGTTGACTTGATATCTGGCAAGCAGGCACGTTGGGTACATTATATCTGGTCTTGATGCTGTGAGGTACATAAGAGATCCGATCATCGCGCGGTAGTATGAAGGGCTAACAGATTCACCCTTCAAGTCCGGAGTAATTCCGTGATTTTGCTGCAATGGGGTACCGATGGGCGTTGCATCAGACATCTGGAACCGGCTCAAGATGTCACCAACATATTTAGTCTGATGGATGAATATCCCAGACTCGGTTTGTTGCACTTGTAGGCCCAAAAAGAAAGTCATTTCCCCCATAGCACTCATCTCGAATTATCCTGCATAATGCGCTCGAAATTCCTACATAAAACATCATTAGTAGAACCAAAAATAATATCATCAACGTATACCTGTACCAGTAGAAGATCTCCATCTTGTTCTTTGATGAAAAGAGTACAATCGATAAGACCTCTGCGAAATCCATTCTCCAGCAGATAATTAGATAAGGTTGCGTACCAAGCTCGCGATGCTTGATGTAGACCATAGAGAGCTTTGTTGAGCAACCAAACCCGATCGGGATGGATAGGATCTTCAAAACCTGGAGGTTGTTCGACGTACACCTCTTCTTCAACCACACCATGTAAGAATGCACTTTTGACGTCCATTTGGTAAACCTTGAATCCTTTGAATGAGGCATAAGCCAGAAAGATCCGAATTGCTTCCAGACGTGCAACAGGTGCATACACTTCGTTGTAGTCGATCCCTTCAATCTAACGAAAACCTTGAACGACTAATCGTGCTTTGTTTCGGATAACTACTCCACGGTCATCCTTTTTGCATTTGAACACCCAACGGGTACCAATCTTCTTGTAACCAGCAGGTTTCTCTACAAGTTTCCAGACACCAAGCTTCTGGAATTGTTGCAGTTCTTCCTGCATTGCTTCCACCCATGAGTTATCTTTCATAGCTTCTTTCCAAGTTCTTGGTTCTTCCTGTGAGACATAACACGCGAAAGACCAATTGTTTTGTTGAGATTCTCGAATAGCTGCATACAAGCCTGCATTGTTGTTGTTTCGCAACATGTTTCTTGTTTGAACGCCACTTTGTACATTTCCGATGATGTTTTGTTGAGGATGGGTATTGTGAATCCTTGTTTCTGGATTATCTTGAACTGGGATATTTGTACCCAGATTGTTGAGATTAAGATCAACAACCAATTCAATGCCCGGAATTGACGAAGAGGATGATGCAGTAGCTTTAGCTGTTCTAGGGGCATCCACTGGAGGAGTACCCTCTGAAGTACCATGAACTGCTGTTGTTGGAGCTTCTTGATCTGCATCGAGAAATTCATCATCCTCTGAAGATTCGTTCAATTCGGTAGCATCGTAATTCGGTAGCATCGTGAAAATCCTCACTGTCGAGAGCATTGTTGTTCACTGAAGATGGCTCTTGATTGACAAGAATTGGACGAACCACCGGTGAAACTGTTGCGTTGTCACTCTCGAAAAACATCCTTGCCGCAGCATTTTCTTCAACTGCTTCAACATTGATCGAATTGAAAAAGTCATCGTACTCAAACATCCAAGGCTGACCAGGACATTTGACTGGCAATGTGTGCCTTTGTACTCTGACCTCAGACCATTCTTCGACCCTTTTAGTCTGTAGATTCCAGACTCTTAAGTTTGGGGTGGCATACCCAAGAAAGTATCCTTCAATTGCTTTTGCCCCAAACTTTCCATTAGGATCGATTATTGTGCATGGAGCTCCAAACGGTTCAAGATATGACAAGTCTGGTTTCCGTTTGTGAAGAAGCTCATAGCAGGTCTTGTTGTACCTTTTGATTGTAAGGACTCGATTCAACGTGTAACATGCAGAGGCCACAGCTTCACTCCAGAATGGAATGGGCAGCTGCGACTCTACCAACATAGTCCTAGCATTCTCGATCAATGTGCGGTTCTTACGTTCAGCGATGCCATTCTGTTGAGGAGTATAAGCCGCACTAAATTCGTGAAGAATACCTTTTGAGGTGCAAAACTCCGCCATGGCATGATTTTTAAATTCTGTACCATTGTCGCTGCGTATCCGTCTAACTTTCAACTTATACAAATTCTCAATCTGAATGATCAAGTTTTTGATAATACCGAAAGTTTCACTCTTGTGTGCCATGAACGCCACCCAAGAAAATCTTGAATAATCATCAGTTATCACGAGGCAATATTGATCATTTCGAATGCTTTTATGCTTGACAGGACCGAACAAATCCATGTGCAAACGTTCTAGCGGAACAGCCACCGTGTTGATCTTCTTAGTAGGGTGTCGCTTCTTCGTTTGTTTT
Source organism: Helianthus annuus (assembly GCF_002127325.2). Classification (NCBI taxonomy): domain Eukaryota; kingdom Viridiplantae; phylum Streptophyta; class Magnoliopsida; order Asterales; family Asteraceae; genus Helianthus; species Helianthus annuus. Next base: position 137,762,386 of record NC_035437.2, on the reverse strand, counting down.
CCTTTCTGGCACGAAACACAGACATCTTGAAGATGGAAGTTTTTAAGAGGAACACCATTCACCAATTCATTTGACACCAAATGATTCATTTTGCGTAAGTGAATGTGACCCATTCGTCTGTGCCAAGAGATTGAGTCTTTTTCTGTGGCTTTGGAAACGAAACAGGTTGCTTGTGCAGACGTTGTAATAGCTTGGCTCATATCAAGGACATACAAATCATTTATCCTTGGAGCTGATAAGAGAATCCATTCTTTTGGAATTTTGAAGCCTGGTTTAAGCACATAACATCCATTTGCATCAAAGTGTACTGAGAACTGCTTGTCACAAATTTGAGAAACGCTGAGAAGATTGTGATCAAGTTGTTGCACAAAGTTGATCTTATCAAAGCTTACAATCCCGTTGGATATCATTCCTTCACCAGTAATATATCCGCCTTTATCCCCAACAAAAGCAACATAACCTCCTCTAATAGATTTGACGTCGTAAAGAAGCTTCATGTCGCCTGTCATGTGCCTGGATGCCCCACTATCAACAATCCAATGACTACTGATAGTTCCTCCTGGAACACCCTGCACATGAACTCACTTGATTAGTTGGAGATGGGGACCCAAGCCATTGTGGTCTTGGGTCTTCCATTTTCATCAACAACAATAACTTCTACTTTTTGATGATTTGGAAATTGTGATGGTTCCCGTGATTCAATAACCGTTTTTGGTTTCCAGGTCTGTTTTGTTATACCAGTGTTATTCTTTAAAATCTTAACTTCATGGTTGTCTGAAGTTTTTGAATTGTCTGGTTTGACAGAAACAGATGTTTTGTTAACCACATCGGTTTTAATCGCCTTTTCAATTTTCTTGACCTGTTGGCGTTTCTGTTCATTTCCCTTTCTTTTACAAGACGGGGATCTGGTTTTGATGAAACAAATCGCTTGCGGTCAAGTTGGTCACGGGGATCATCAACCTTTGCTTTCAACTTATGAAGATACGGAAAGTTTCGAATTATATGTCCAATTTCACCACATTCAAAACATGATCTTCGTTCAACAAACCCCGAAGTATCATGTGATCGTCTTGCCGATGATGAACTTTGTGATCCCGAGGTACTAGGTTTTGAACTGTTTGGTTCATTTCTTTTCAACACTTTTGCTTGTTTAACAAAATCTAAGTTAGATTTGTTCTCAAAAGTTTCAATTTTGTCCGTTCCCTTTGATTTCACAAAGTCCACCTCCTTGTTCTTCTTTTGGGTCTGTTTCTTCTGACCCTGAGTCGGTGATTTACCTTTTAGTTTGGTATTATTTTGCTGCCTTTTCACTGTTGGTAATTTCTGATTGCCATATTGTTTTCGAACTTCAGCCTTTGGAATAGGAGGGCACTGTGTTACCGTAACATGTGATCCTGTCTTTCCCAAAAACTTACTTGTCGAATTTTCAAAGACTTTACTGATTAAAGATTGATTAACATTTTTAATAGGAAAATCTTTGTCAGGATAAATTTTATCATCACCAACAAGAGTGTACAACAAATTCACATTCTCCGACTCTTTTGCAGACGAGGACTTGATTGCAACAGTCTTAGCGGGTTTTGCAGGAGGATCACATAGAATATGATTCTCAAGAGGTATGTTCTTTTCTTTGATTTCCGCATCAGACTTTGCTGGGTTAGTATCATCGGATTCATCATCAGAAGAATCAGCATCCTCAATAATAACTGGAGGATCCTGATTCGGTTCAGCAGAAGACACACATGTATCTACTGATACATCTGAATCTGATGATACTTCTTTCTTGTATCCAAGTCCTGTTGCAAATTCCTTAATGTCTAGAGAAACAGATGGCTCAAAGTAGGTTCTATCTTCCTCATCAGGCATGGCATCATAATTGTGTCTCACAGGTGGTGGACATTTCTTGTAACCAATGCATGTGACATCCCGTTTCTCTTTCTGAACATCAATGATGTGATCCAACACATAGCTAGAACTCAAATAACTGTCTAACTTAAGCTGGATCGCCTCACTTTCAGTTTTAACACAAGCCATTTCTTTTTGCATTATCTCAAGGCGAGTTATATACAAATTTATGCCAGTTTGTTTTCTGGAAACCATTTTTGTCAGCTCGGTTTTATCTTTCTTTAATTTCTCAATTACCGATTTAAATTCCTTTTCATGGTTTTCATAAAACATGTTGGCTTTTGTGCACTTAGAAAGATCCACGGTCAACTTTTGATTGTGGATGAATGTCACATCATACTTGTCTTGCAAAGCCTCGTGTTTGCTTTGCAATTCACACCACTTATCATTCAACGAAACATGTTTGTCTTGCAAGTCAAACAAACTAGCTTGTAAAGCATTAGGTTTGCCTTGCAACTCAGACATGTTTGCCTCTAAATCAACACATTTAACACTCAATCTAGCACAATTATCACAAACAACAGCAGTGGGTTCATCGACACATACCTGACTTGATGAACTGTCGACATTAGCCATAAAGGCTGAATGGAGAGAAGAAGAAGAATAAGCAGCTTGATCCACCAGAATAGATCTCCTATGAGTTCCTGCTGCAGCTTCTTCCAAAAGCTCATCAATATCTGCATTGATTGATGCACTTGATGTGTCATCCACATGATCATCGCCTGAACTCGAGGATTCTTCATCTGAGCTTCTACTGTAGCCAGAACTGTCTTCATCTTCAGAAGATTCACCACCATTGGCGGAAGATTCTCCACCACTGGCGTGATTTAAAGCCTTGACAACCTCAGCAAAACAAGCTGTTCCATCTGGAGCATCATTACTCAACTGAATTGACCAATCACGACCTTCATCTACTTGAACCACAAGTGCCTGGTTGGCATTTGATGGTCCCGCTTGACTTGGGTTGTTGACAGGTATCAACGTACGCTCATTGTCCTTGTTCTGATTCTGCTGGTTGCCTTGATTTCTGAACGGATTCTGGTTCCCATGCTGAGCTGGCTTTGTACATTCCCTTTTAAAATGACCCCGTTCACCACAGTTGAAGCACTTGACAGCCAGTTTATCGAACCCATACTTGGTGTCTTTCTTGCTTTCCAAGCTGGTTCTGCCAGTTCTTTCCATGAAATCATTTGCCCGCCTCACAGCACTCGCAAATGCCCATTTGATGTCCATCAAATCCATCTCCTCCTTATCAATCTGCTGATAGTCTTCTTGTGTCAGATTAATGTTCCCAATCTGACCTTCTACTAACCTACAATACGCGCTCACCAAAGTGTTTAGCAACTCCATATGTTCCTTTGCTACTTCCACACTGACTTTCGAAAAGCTTGAGGTGTCGAGCCGTACTGTATTTGGTTTTGATTGCTGACCAGCAGATGACGTGCTTCCATAACAAGCTTGTTGTTGAACAGGAAGTGGATTCCCATATAGATCAGTTGCTACGGTAGATGGCCGATAGGCTTGCTGTTGTGGAACTGGCTGTAGAGGATTTCCATATAAGTCTGTTGTTGGAGCTGGCTTTACTGGGACTTGTATTGGATTCCCATATAAGTCTGTGCTTGTGACAAAAGCTGTTTGAAGTGGAGCATGAGAGACTGGTCTTGCAGAAGAGGTGCTGGAGGTTCCATAATACATCTCAGGATTCTGTGGCACTGGAACCTTTTTTTCCTTTAGAGTTTCTTCCTGGTCTTTGTTTTCCAAAAGCTGCACGAAGTCATTGATGTTTGTTGTAGCCAACAGTCCATTGTATTTTAGAATCTCCAAGAAACTATTCCATTGAGGTGGCAGTGCATCTGCAAACTTCTTCACTACCTCTACTGGAGTTGTCACTACCCCAAAATTACCCAATTCAGTAAGCAAATGATAGAACCGACTTGTCACATCTCCCAAGGATTCCTTATCCATACACGTGAAGCCATCAAATTCTTTCTTGAGTAAGTCGTGTCGCAATTGGCGTGTTGCTTCATTTCCTACCCCTCTGGTCTTCAACGCGTCCCATAATTTCTTTGTTGTCTTGAAGCTGGCAAATTGATGGTAAATATCCTTGCTTAATGCCTGAGTAAGAATGGCATATGCCTTCTTTTCCAAATCGTACGTCTTTTTTTGATCTTCAGGAAGATCGGCAAATGTAGCAGCAGTTGAAGCGGCAACCTCTATCACTTGATCGAAATCTGTGGTGAAACGTAACCACAATTCTGTATTTTGCCCAAGGACGTATGTATAGAATCTATCAACCCATCCCGGATATTCGTTTAAGTGCATCAACTTTGGAGGTCGATTCAAACTTCCGGTTTCGCTCTCGCTTAATAAAATGCTTTGAATACTAGGCGTCTGATTTGATACGAAAGCCCATTGACCGGTAGAAATTGCACTAGCTTGCGAAGATACCGGTACGGGAGATTCGGCCCACGAAGGAGACAAACTCGTATTTCTATACTTTCCTTCATCCGGAGACGGAGTACCCCACCAACTTGGATTCATATTTGATATGTAAAAATGAATACCTGAAAAATACACTCAAATCAAACTGTTAAATCACTTTTTCAAACTTTCTGTTTAAAAATTGACAATTTTCACGACGAAACAGAATATTGACGAAACAGATTAAGTGATGAAACAGATTTATAAATTTAAACCCAAGTCAAGTTCGGTGAAACAAATGCCCAATTCAAGATCGACGAAACCGAAAAAATTGAATGATCGTTGACGAAACAAGACTAAGCCCAACGCTCCACGAAACTGGCCCAAATTCAATTTAGGGCCCAATGAACAACAAAACCCAAATCAGTTTGTTGGGTCCTTGTTGCTTGACGAAACAGAAAATTAAAGAGAACGACGAAAGTGACTTTGAAACTTGGGCTCTCAGACAACGAAACCGGCCCAACTAATTTTGGCGAAACAAGTCCACTATAATATCGACGAAACAAGACAGCCCACTATGCCGACGAAACGGCCCAAGATGCAAAGAAAATGAAGTCGACGAAACAAAGTCTGTTTCGTCGAGTATGTTTATGGCGAAATGAAGTTGTGTTTCGTCGGATGTGTGTTTCGTAGAAAAAGTAACAGGGGGTTGGTGAAAAGTTGGTGACTGCTTTCGGCTAACCTTATCTCTTTACTGACACACACACAACCTCTCAAATCAACACCATTCTCAACTCACCAACCGGTAAAGTGGAACAATATTTTAATCAAATCACAATTTTCAACAACAAATACTTTTGACAAAAGTTTGACCAAGATCAAAAGGTTGAGTTTATGAAGAACTGTTTGAAGATATGAAGAACACAACCCAGAAATATGAGTTTTCCGGTGAATCCGACAAATTTCAGAACATCAATTTGCACAAAACTTTCACTAAAAACCCGATTTTACTATGTAATCATGCAAACAAGCAAGGTTTTTGATAAAACTTTTAGCAAACTATGAAGATATTTGAAGATTTAATCAGATTTTCAAGAAAAGTATAAACTTCAAACACCCGGAAAACACCCGAAAACACTCGGTTTTAACAAGGAGAAGAGCCAAGGCTCTGATACCACTTGTAGGTCCGGCTAGGGGAGGATCTAGTCGCCTAATCCTTGTGTACAAACCACCACGGTTGTGCGGAATCCAACCGAGATAGCAAACCGAGAAAGAACACGACAAAGATAATATAAACACGAGATTCAACGATTAACACCAATGTATTAATACTATGAAAGTCAGTTACAGCACAAGGTTTACAAATGTTTTCTGTAAACTCTCTCAAACTCTCCCGTGTGTGTGTTCTGTGCTCTCTGTGTTCTCTTTATGCCCCTAACTAGTTCTGTGTTGAGACTGTCTTTTATAGCACCAGCACCACGAAACGGAATCAGGTCACGACGAAACACAAAAGCAACGACGAAACAAAAGGTCAGCGACGAAAGGGAATCATAGGCGACGAAACAGTTCTGTTTCGTCGTCATCCCATCTGTTTCGCCGAAAGGGACTTGGGCCCAAAGGTTTAGGCCCATCAGATGTGTTTCGCCAACTTGTTATAAGCCCAAGTATTTGACTCGCCGATCTTGTTTAGCCCAAGGACCAAGTCATGGTCCTTGAAGTCTTGGCCTGCTTTTGATCTTCTTGCACACGACGGGGGAATGTCGTTGCTCAAGCCGAGTCGCGTCGAGTCGAGTCGCGTCGCGTCCACATATCATGTATCAACATGTTTGCATATATGAGTTTATATAATAAAGAAAAGAACAAATGAATGGTTCCATCAGGTTTGATACTTAATATTGTAGTGATAAGTTGTTTGAACTAAAGACATATTCATGATTGTTAATGTTTTATGATAACTTATGTTAGAGTTAATTACGTTTTTCGTCCCTGTGATTTGTCAAAAATCACTATTTCAGTCCATTAGTTTAAAAATTGCCATTTCAGTCCCTATGGTTTTAGTTTCGTAACTATTTCAGTCCACTTCTGTTAACCCCATCCAATTATTCTGTTAGATCTATATGAAATGACCATAATGCCCGTGTTATTAAAGTTAAAACATAAATAAATAAGGGGCTAAATTATCAAACAATGAAAATGAGGGGCTAAATTGTTAATTGTTGTTGAACATCAATACTTGATCTCCCTTCTCTCTGCAGAACACAACAAACTACTGCCACCACCTACCTCAACCTGTTACCACCCACCACAACCACCCACATCCACCATGCCACCCACATCTGCCACACACCACTACCACGTCACCCACTTCAGCCGTACACCACCACCACGCCACTCACCTCTGCCACACACCACCCACCTCTGCCGCACACCACCACCAAGCCACCCACCTCCGCCATACACCACCGCCATCCCCGTCACACCACTGCCATCATCTTACCTCTGAGGATGATGATGAAGGTTGTTGTTGATATTGGTGTTGAACGGTGGGTTGGGACTGAAGACCTAGCCTTATGGAACTCCGATCAACTTCAGATTAAATCCGACAAGAAGGTGATGTTGTCCCTGTAAGCCAAAAACTATCTTGCGGTTGTTCTTTATGGAAGTTTTAGACACTGTTGTCTCTTTAATGATCTTGTTGTCTCTTCAAGTCGTGGATCCGGTAGAGCTTAGGTTGTTAGAGAGAGAAAAATTTGGGGTTTTAAAAATAGGAGAAGATAAACAATAACGGCGGCTGTTAGGTGTTGTCGGGTGGTGTTGTGATGGTGATGGTCAGGTTGTTGTCGGCGATTAGGCGGTGGCGGTGGTGCAGATGGATGAAGGTTGTTGCAGCGGTCGGTAGGTGGTGGTTCATGGTGGTAGGAGGTGTGAAGGTGGTCGAAGATGGTGTTTACCGGTGGTGGTGAACTTGGAGGTGTGAAGGTGGTCGGAAATGGTTTTTCACGGAGGTGTTTACTGGTGGTGAATTTGGAGAGGTTAAAAGTTTTTATCTATTTTTTATTATAAAAATTGTTTGTTTTTCTAGTTTTATAACAGAAGGGGTATGTTAGGCATTTGGTTAAAAACTTGACGGTAAATTGGACGGTGTTAAGTGAGCGGACTGAAATAGTTACGAAACTGAAACCGTAGGGACTGAAATGGCAATTTTTAAACTAATAGACTGAAATAGTGATTTTTGACAAACCACAGGGACGAAAAACGCAATTAACTCCTTATGTTAATATATTTGTGTTTGTTTATGTTGTTAAGATCGAACACCGTCTTCTAAGGGGTTATGGCTATTTTTTAAGCAACAAAAGTTGAGATATAAGTTAGTGTTAAAAAGGTTAACATGATATGAAGTGTCATTATATTCTTTTCCATACTTGGTTCACTAGGATGAAGCTTTTAGTGTAATCTGTAACCCCACAAAACTCGAATATTACATTTGAGTAACACATTTCCATATGAGTATATCATGAAATAAAATACTAGGCTAACATCCCATTTCAGATTAAGTTATAAAATATTATTTTATAATTCGTTAGGAATTATTTATGAAGGAAAATAACTTGTTGGGTAGCAACATATTGTAATGGAATGTACTCTAGTCATATATGTCGATAAATATGTTGGGTTCAATTCCGGGAAATAAGGCTACCTCATATTGTGACTCGCCCGAACTTGAAGGGCCATCGTCGTAAAAATCAAACATGAGATGAGTATTATGTAAATAGCCAAACTCCAATGTATAAAGCCTCTTTTTGGCTCATTTTGGACAGAATTCTCTCTCAAGTTAGAGAGAGAAATAAGAGAGAGAACTAGAGAAAGAAGGGTGGCCGGTGGTGAGTGTCCATGATGTGATCGAGCACATATCGGGAGTTAGAATAACTCTCCAATTTGAGCTTGATTGCATCATGCTCGCATTTGGCAACAACTAGTTCTTTCTTTGTTTCCTCAATGATATTAATGTAGTTATTAATACTAATTTGTTTGTTAAAAACAGTTTTTGTTAATTCGGAAACACTTTTCTTTAAAGTTTCGATTACTTCTTTGAAATCCTTTTCATTTCGAGCTAAAGCCATGTTTGCCTCTTTGCATTTAGACAGCTCAATAACCAAACTTTGATTATGACTATGAACCTTTTCGGATTCCACTTTCAAATCTGCACACATATTACATACACTAGGAGTAGGAGTGTCGGATTTTACCTGACTCGTCGAGGCTGAGACATTTGCCATAAAGGCAGTCTGATAAGAAAAAGATCCATCTTCAAAGAAGAACTTCTCCATTTCCCTTGATGCGAAAGCAGCCTTCTTGATCAGAATAGATTTTTGACACTTTAACTCCTTAGCTTCCTTTAATAAATCATCAACATCCGAATTCAATTCTTCCTTTACATCAGATTCAGAATTATAACCTCCCGCATTCGAGCTTTCTTCATCCGAACTACCGCTATAACCTGAGCTATCATCACTTTCAGAAAACTCTTCTTTGTGAACATGCTTGATGTGATTGATGATTTTTGCATAGCATGCGGTTCCTCCTCCTTCTTGATCACCATCTCCAAACTGTACTGACCAGTTACATCCTTCATCAGCTTGAACTACTAATGCTTTGTTGGTGTTTGAAGGTCCAGCCTGGGATTGATTGGTGGTGTTGTTCACAGCTACCATCCTTCTTTCACGGTTTTCTTGATTTGTGTTGGAACTACTTGTCTGATTTCAGAAGGGATTTTGATTGCCTTGTTTGCTCGGTCGAGTGCACTCACGTTTGAAGTGACCTCTTTCGCCGCAGTTGAAACACGTAACCGCATCCTTATCGAAACCGTACTTCGTATCCTTTTTGCTTTCCAAGGTAGTTCTCCCCGTTCGTTTCATAAAATCCTTAGCCCTTCAAACAGCACTTGCAAACGCCCACTTGATGTCCATTAACTCCATTTCATCACGGTCTATCTGTTGATAATCTTCATGGGTCATATTAATGTTTCCAATTTGACCTGCGACCAATCCGCAATAGGAACTGAACATTGTGTTGAGAAGTTCCATTTGTTCCTTTGCCACTTCGATGCTTACTTTTGAAAGGCTTGAAGTATCAACTCTGACTGTGTTGGGGTTTTGGGGTGGAGGATTGTTACTGTAATATGCTTGCTGTTGTTGTGGTTGGGCTTGTGGTGGGGTTGGAATATAAGCACTTGGATCAAATTGAGGTTGAGTAGTGGGAACTTGAAGTGGAGGTTCGGGTTTTGGTAGCCAGGCACTCGCATTGAATTAAGGTTTTGAAAAAGCGTTAGTTTGAGCAATAACATGCGCTGGCGGAAGATAGGCTCTTGGATCGAAAATCGGTGGAGGAGCTGATTGGGGAAAGGGAAACGAGCTTGTATTGGACATAAACACCGTTTGTAGTTTTGGTTGCTGAGCTGAACTGGAACTAGCTGCAGAATTAAAACCAGCTAGGTACATTTCAGTATTTTGAGGAACTGGAATCCGTTTAGCTTTCCGGATTTCTTCATCATTCTTGTGCTCCAGCTTCTGAACAAATTCATAGATACTAACAGTATCTAAAGTACCCGTATGCTTTAACAATTCAATGAATGAACTCCACTTCGGGGGTAGAGCATCAGCAAACCTTGCAACCATTTCCCGTTGAATTGCAAGAACACCATAAGAATACATTTCACTAATCAAATGATAAAAACGAGTTGTCATATCATTTAGTGTTTCGTTATCCATGAATTGAAATGATTCAAATTCCTTCTTCAACAAATCATGTCGTGTCTTTCTTGTAGCCGCATTCCCTTCTCATCTTGCTACCAAGGCATCCCATAAGTCTTCAACCTGGCTTTGATACCAATTGTAGGTCCAACTAGCGGAGGATCTAGTCGCCTAATCCTTGTATACAAACAAACCTGGTTGTGCGGAATCCAACCGGGAAAGCAAACCGAGATCGAGACACGTAAAAACACACAGATTCAACGTTTGATCTATTAACTGCATTAATGCTCAAAAGTTTGTTTACAAAGGTTACACAAGATAAATCACTCACAAACTTTCTCAGTTCACTCTCGTGTGTGTGTGTGTGTGTTCTCTGTTATGTGTCTTTGTGGAGTGCTTGTGTGAGAATAGAAAACGCCTTCTTCTCAAGATCATATGCCTTTTTGTCGGCTTCTTGCATATATTCAAAGGTTGTGGCATTTGATCCTGCTTCTTCAAAAGCTGTGTTATATGGCCTAATGAAGCACGTCCATAACTCGGTGTTTTACCCTAGAACATAAGTGTGGAAACGATTTTTCCAGGACGGATATTCGTTCATATGATTCAGCTTTGGCGGGCGGTTGTTGCTACCCGTTTCACTCTCACTTAACAAAAGATTCTGAATACTTTGATTCTGGTTCGTCACCAATGCCCATTGACTCTCACTAATAGATCGTTGTGGCATAACATTCCTCATCCAAACGGCTGCGGAAGTCTGATCTTCACCTGGTCTTGGATCTGTACTCCAATCCCAAGGACTAGTACAACTCATGATTGATGTATGAAAGTGACTACCTGGTTACACACTTGAAAACAGACTGTTAAACCACTTTTGCAAAGCCTCTGTTAAAAAAATTGACAAGTGTCTCGACGAAACTCCAGGTCTTTGGCGAAAAACCAAGTCTGATGAAAGTTGGTTCCACGAAACTTAAGAGGTTTCGTCGAAGTACCTTTAACGAAACACGGGGGGTTTCGTCGAAGTTCCTTATGGCGAAACTCAGGGGGTTTCGTCGCTTATGTGTTTCGTCGGGATAAGGTCACAGTGAGTTGGTGAAAGTTGGTAAGATTTTTGAAAGGCAAATCTTATCTTTTGTCTGACAGAGAGTACACGATTTCAACTTACAACATGCTCAACTTACCCACCCAAGTATGGTCACCAATATTTTAATCCATTTTCAATTTATCTTTTAATTTCAAATTCAAGAAATATTCCAAGAACACTTTGAAGATATGAACAATACTGAAGAACACTTGAACTTTTCGGCCAAAATTTTACCGGAGAAATTTTCGAATTACAAATTCGCACAAACTTTCACTGAAAACCGGTTTTTATCTTGTGAACAAGTAATGTAACAAAGGTTTTTAACAAAACTTTGGTAAACAGACAAGATCTAGCAGATTTTAAGAGTTCTTTTCTAGAAAAATATGAACTTCAAGGAGAACAGTTTTCAGAAAATCAACAACAAGCAGTTTCAACACTTGATAAAATCAACTATGTTTGGTTTTAAACAATGATAAGAGCCAATGCTCTGATACCACTTGTAGGTCCCGATTTTCGAGGGATCGATTAACGAAACCAAACCCTTGTTTATCACAAACACGGTCACGAGTGCGGAATCATCGTGATGATGCCAAACCAAACACATATAGTAACAAACACAAAGTAACCAATGAATCACAGTTAATTGATTAGATGAGAACAAGGTTCAAACAAATACACACAATGTTTGACAGTAAACTTTCACAGTAGGTATGCTCTCATGGTTTCTGTGTGAAACCATGTTGTGTTTATATAGGCAGCCCAGCCCATAAGTCGACGAAACTTAAATGGGCTTTTACGAAACATCACAGTCGATGAAACACTAGGTGTTTCGTCACTGTTCATGGCGAAACATGGAGTTGATCACCAAAGTGAGTTTCGTCATGTATGTGCTCGACGAAACATGGAGTTTCGTCAATGGTTGCAAAAGTTGTATGCTGCAAACTGTCAAACAGTTTGCAGCAAACACATAAACACACAAACATAACATAACTACCAATATGCAACATGCATTGTTCATTTAACATTACAAAACAGACGAGACAAACTTGTCGGACCAAAGTTAAATAGGAGGATATCCAACTAAGGTCGACGGCGAATACAGACTCGATAATAAAAGACCGTAAATTACATCGTTAATAAAGACAAGTTACAGACACTAAAAAATGTATCAACAACATATGTGTATAATTCAAGATTTGACAATATACATATATGTATATATAGTCAATTTTAAACTATACATATGTGTATATTACGACAGGCTTAGGAAAATGTGTGATACAGAATACTTCTCAAGTTTCCCAAATAGGGTGGACTTCTTTTAAAATCCCTACCTTATATATATATACACCAAGTAATAGCATGTATGCTTTATAAACTAATAAACTATGCCTTAATATATACTATGGATGTCAAGGAGTAGTTATTATATTGTTTACATACCACCTCACATGTGTTTTCTTAAACTTATCGGACAATTTTGTTGACCTAAACTTTATTTAAAAGTGTCAGGAATAGGAAGCTTTAAGATAGTAAAATTAGGAGTAAGCAAGTGAAATTGTTATTGCTTCATCTTAACTTATATTTGATATTTTGTTTGTAAGATTTTTAGGTGACGTCGGACAATATGTTGTATACTCTCATAAAGGGAGTCCCCAAGTGATGTTACACTATATCGTGCATTAATATTGTGTATTAATATTACCAAAAGAAATGTTATAAAATATCTCATGAGATAAATTAATAAAAACGAGTATTGTGTTGCAAATTGCCATCGTCGCATCATCGTACGGGTTTCCTACTATTTTTAAATAATATGAAGTAAAAAACAGATTAATAAAATAAAGTAATCCGGTTAAAAAAATGTAAAAAATTGTGATGTTATAAAAACTGAAATGTGGAGCTAGCCCACATGGTAAAGACTTTTGCCTCCTAAAGAAGAGATCTAGAAAAATTGCGTAGGAGTAAATATCTAACTACTATAATAAAAGAAACCAACTTTATGACACGTGTCATTCATTGAAAATATCCTCAAATCTATATTTATTTTATATTAACTAAATAAATAAATAAATAAATAATAAATTAATATTAAATCTTATCAAACTTTAATAAAATATTATCCTCAAATCTAAATTGTTAATTTAATATATTTTTAAAACAAATACCTCTCTTATCTACTTATCTTATATTAAACTAGGTTATAACCCCGTGTATTACACGGGTTGAATAAATAAATTTTATATACTAAATAATCAAACAATATATCTTTAAAAACCTTCTTTATCACACAAGTTGAATAAATATAAATTTATATATTAAATAATAAAAAGTTATATCTATAAAAACAATATTGTACATGTTGAATAAATGTAATTTTATATACAAAATAAAAAAGTTATATCTTTAAAACCACGTGTATTACACGAGTTGAATAAATGTAATATTGTTTACCAAATAATAAAATAATACATCTTTAAAAAACCTCATTTATTACACGGGTTGAATAAATGTAATTTCATACACCAATTAATAAAAAAAATTACATCTTTAAAAATATGCGTATTACACGGTTTGAATAAATGTAATTTTCTGTACTAAATAATAAAAAATATATATCCTTAAAAAACCTCGTGTATTATACGAATTTTTTTCTAACCGTTTTTGCCCCTAACGTCTTTTTTTAACCCTTTTGGACCCTAACATTTAATGGATGGGTTAGTGTTAGGGGCCAAAAGGGTTAGAAAAGAAGACGTTGGGGGCTCAGATGTTTAAAAAATTATTTTTTGGGCTAAAAGGGTAAACGTGATATAACTACAGGGGCCAAAATCGTAATTTTTTCTAAAGAATTTTTTAACATCTAAGCCCCAACGTCTTTTTTTCTAATATTTTTGGCCCATAACGTCTTTTTTAACCCTTTTGGCCCCTAACATTTAATGGATGGGGCTAGTGTTAGGGGCCAAAAGGGTTAGAAAAGAAGACGTTGGGGGTTCAGATGTTGAAAAAAGATTTTTGATCTAAAAGGGTAAAAGTGATATAACTACAGGGGTCAAAATCGTAATTTTCTCTAAATAATATTATAAATAAGAAGAAGATTAAACTAAATAATAATTATCCATAGGATATTAAATTAAATAATATTTAATAAGAGGGTTATCTATAATTAATTAAAAAAGATTAAATTAAAATAATAATTATCTATTAGAGATGCCTAATATGATGACAAGTGTCCTAAAAGTGGTTTCTTTTATTATATAGTATAGATATATAAATAATAAATTAATATTAAATACTATCCTAATTTATTAAAAATATAACTTTTTTATTATTTGGTATACAAAATTATATTTATTCAACTCGTGTAAAACGCGAGATTTTTAAGGATATAATTTTTTTATTTGGTAGATTTTTCAACCCGATTATACACAAGTTTTTTAAAGTTACGACGTTTTTAGAATTTAATATACAAAATTACATTTATTTAGGTTACAATTTTTTTTATTTGGTAGATTTTTGAACCCGACTATACACGAGTTTTTTTTTAAAGATACGGCGATTTTAGTATTTAATATACAAAATTAAATTTATTTAATCTGTGTAATACACATGGTTTTTAAAGATATAACCCTTTTTAGATCTATTCAACACGTATAATATACGAGGTTTTTAAGGATGTATTTTTTTGTTATTTGGTAGATTTATTCAACCCAATTATACACGGGTTTTTAAAGATACAACGTTTTTAGTATTTAGTATATAAAATTACATTTATTTAATCTGTGTAATACACATGATTTTTAAAGATATAACTTTTTTATTATTTGATATATAAAATTACATTTATTTAACCCGTACAATATAGAGAGTTCATAAAGATATAACTTTTTTATTATTTAATATATAAAATTATATTTAATCAACCCGTGTAATACACGGGGTTCTAACCTAGTTATTATCATATAAAAACTAAATGCAATATAAAAGCTCACTAAATATGTTTTTTTATGTTATCCACTACTGAAATCTTAGCACATATAAATTGCAACGACATTGCTGCATTCATAATGATACGTTTATAGCAATTAAAAAGTTGGAGGTCTGTTTTTAAGATTTCTAAAAATAATGGGTCGCCTTGTAAAACCATCTCCTAAGAAAAAGGTTATAATTGTTGGATTAATACCGACTTAATCAACAATATATATAAATTGAAAAATTTATCTCCATCGCAGCACATAATCAATTCTTTCATCTACTTTCATTCAACTGAAACCCTAGCAGGTACTTTCATCTTCTACAGTTTTTCGGTTGTATTAAAAAAATCGTTCTTTAATGTTCGTTTCTCAATCATTAGGGTTTACATCACCGCAACTGAAACATATCAGAAAGTGCTTTCTTTGACATGAATAGTTACATCAACACTTGTGCTGTATATTAAGTTTGCATATTTATTGTTTTCTTGCCTATAATGTATTTATAATTTGTGATGTAGAGCTAGATTA
The DNA here is from genome assembly GCF_002127325.2 of Helianthus annuus. Lineage (NCBI taxonomy): Eukaryota > Viridiplantae > Streptophyta > Magnoliopsida > Asterales > Asteraceae > Helianthus > Helianthus annuus. Next base: position 137,746,730 of record NC_035437.2, on the reverse strand, counting down.
TATCATGGGGACCGGCGAACTCAGTCTGCTTTTGGTGGGAGAAACAGGTAATGGAAAGAGTGCAACGGGGAATAGCATCCTTGGAAAGAAAACATTCCTATCAAAGGCAAGCGCAGGTGGTGTAACTGCCGCCTCTGAGCTCAGGACAACCGTACTGAAGAATGGCCTGAGGCTTAATGTGATTGATACTCCTGGTATCTCTATAATTAATTAATCATTGATCTAGCTAATGTCTATTTTTAGATGCTAAATGGCTAGTATAATATTGGCAGGACTGTTTGATGCTACTATTGATACCAAGTTTATTGAAGAGGAGATTGTTAAATGTATAAGCTTGGTGAAGGATGGTATTCATGCTGTTCTTTTTGTGCTCTCCGTTCGGAATCGGTTTAAAAAAGACGGAGTTGATGTAATAACTAGGTTGTTCGGGAGCAAAATTAATGATTATATGATTCTGGTTTATACTGGTGGGGATGAACTCGAGGAGAATGGGGAGACTTTGAATGACTTCTTAGAAGACTTGCAACCTGGACCATTAATGGTTTTTTTCTTGTTTTCTGTTGACTAATTACTATTTATACTGTGGGAGTTGACGGTTATTTAACTCTTAAAAACTAATATGTTCAGGAAACCCTTAGCCAGTGTGGGAACAGATGTGTTCTGTTTGATAATCGGACGAAAGATGAAAGGAAGAAAACACAACAAACACAACAACTTCTATCTCTTGTCAACACCATATTGACCAACATGGGCAAACCATACACCCATGAGACTTTAAGGGAACTCAAGGTTTGTTTGAATCACATTATTTTTATTACAATTTGACCTTTTTATTATCTTTTGATTACACATACTATATTATTATCAATACAAATCTAAATCTCCTATTCAAGCATGTTAGTAGCTTGTTATGTTACACTAATTACAACTGGGGAAGAATTGTGACCCGTTCCGTTCCATTATGGGGTTTTTATTGTTAAGTGTGGTTTTAGTTAAATTTAGTTTAACTGATGTATGTACAGGTTGAGTCGAGGCGGAAGGAAACAACTACAAGACATGAACTATTTGTCGAAGAAATGGCTCACACTGCTCAAACGGAATCCAACGATGAAATCCAAAAGCTCAGAGAGAACCCAAAGGAAGAGGAATGGGTTATTTTATAAAAAGGTTGATGGTTCCCTTCTCCAACTGAACATGTATTATATTTCCCTTCACAACTGGATAACCTTAACTTTTGTTCCAACTCACTTGGAGTGTCTTTTTTAATGGAATTCTTTCAAATGTGGGATTTAAAATCAAGACCTAAAGTGTTTAAAAGCTTTGGTTTTATTAATGGAACACCACCTCATTAGTTGGAGTGTTTATTTACCAGATAAAATCTAATTTACATTGAAGTTATATGTATGATAATTAGTCCTTCATTTTCATAAGAGTGAATTGTAGGACAATCGTTCATAAAATAAATAAAATAACAATTTTATTAATCAATATTCTGATTACAATAACTGAAGCAGACTGAAAGAAAATACAATATAAAAATACAAAGTAAAGATTACAAAAGAAAATATAAGGAGAACATAAAACAATAATGACTGAGGCATGTGAAGATCACGCTTCTCTTAAAACAGATTTCGGGCCACCCAACCACCCAGGTGAACCCGTCTGTTTCCCAGGGTACAACAGCGTGAGCAAATTGTACTGCCGGGATTAGCCTAGCACCTGAAAAATACCTTAAACAAGAGTGCGTAGAGATCCAAAGTTAGGGAATTCGTTTAAAGCTGTGTGTGTTATATGAACCATACGATTTTCAGTGTTGTGGGGTATATAGAACAAAGCACAAAGCTTTGTTTATAACATTGTCTTGAATTCCAATGAAAAGTCTAAATTGAATACAAAATTCAATTAAAAATTAAATCTCGAATTCAATGATATAATGAATTCTGAGAATTTGATAAGACTTGGCCAGTAGGAATACAAACAGTCTTCGGCTAACCACACAAAGCCACTGACCCGAGCCCGCGCGCACTTAAAAAATAGTAAAGGCGGCTCCAAGTGCAAAGTGCGCCATCAAAGCGTCACATTGCGCTCATCGCCCTCGTCCCGGTCCCGTGCCCGGGCACCTGCGCGTGTCGGGTGCTTCGCACCCTCCTGGTTACCACTGGGTGTGAGTTGTCACACAATAATACATTCATGTAGAGAATTCTAGTTATAAATCCACAAAGGATTTATCTCTCCATCTATGTGGGACAAGCTCAATTTCCCACATATTTATGGTTCCAACACATAAACTTAATGCTCAAGATCTCTCATTCATCTTGGCTTAATTATTAAATAATCATTATATTAACTCATAATATAATATTATTTATAAAATTTCCAACAATCCCCCACATGAATAGAGATCGTCCCATACACTCATGTGTCACGATAAGATTTCAGCGGTTAAGTAATGCAGGATAGGTAGGTTTCCCTTTGAACCTTCCTTTGTGACATATACTTAGTCTCCTAGCGGTTAGTAGACGCGATGTCCTTGAACCAACCCCTTTTTACGTAGACGTTATTACACATCACACATTACTCTTCCTAGTCTGGCTAACCCCTCATAGTTGTGTCCGTTATGGTCATGGAACACCATCTTGGTTCTGCGAGAGCTCTAGGAATTGTGCCCACAATTCCACTCGAAGCGACCTCACTTCTCTCTAACGTAGGTGACTTACAAATCATTAAAAGCCACATGCTTAACCTCTCTTGATATCACTGATTTTAAGTAGGAATGGACTAGGAAGTTTGTAACTCCCTTTGTATGTTGAGGTACTCCCCCACAGTGACCTCAGATCGTACAGATAGGTGGTCCTATTAAACCTAGATCATGGGATCTTCAATCTTCTAGGATAGGTTTTACATTGTACAAACTTACTCCAAGGGCTTTAGTCCCATTCCCATCGACGACTTATGTACTACCTCTCTACTTAAGCCTTTTGTAAGCGGATCCGCAATGTTATCCTTTGACCTTACTTAGAGCAAATATTACCATGGATTTTGTTATCATAAAATTTGTTGGTGCATCAAAATTCTTTTAGTTTGTAGAAGGAAAAGAAACATCCCAGGTGTATTTAAGTCTCTTAGTCTATCCATGTGAGTTCACGTTACATATTGCCTGTTTTGCGTCTTCAAGACATGTGGATTATTGTTCCACTTAATGACTTTAATTAACAAATCTGCAGTAATTTATTTGCAGGAGGTAAAGTTGATACACAAAACAAGAAAACTTGAATAGCAACAAACCAAGAGGTTAGTTATGTTTGCATATGTGAGTTTATATAATAAATAAAAGAACAAATGAATGGTTCCAATAGGTTTGATACTTAATATTGTAGTGATAAGTTGTTTGAACTAAAGACATATTCATGATTGTTAATGTTTTATGATAACTTATGTTAATACATTTATGTTTGTTTATGTTGTTAAGATCAAACACCGTCTTCCAAGGGGTTATGGCTATTTTTAAGCAAGAAAATTTGAGATGTAAGTTAGTGTTAGAAAGGTTAACATGATATTAAGTGTCATTATATTCTTTTCCATACTTGGCTCACTAGGATGAAGCTTTCAGCGGTAATGTGTAAGTCCACAAAACTCGAATATTAAATTCGAGTAACACATTTCCATATGAGTATATCATGAAATAAAATACTAGGCTAACATCCCATTTCAGATGAAGTTATAAAATATTATTTTATAACGCGTTGGGAATTATTAATGAAGGAAATTAACTTGTTGGGTAGCAACATATTGTAACAGAATGTACTCTAGTCATATATGTTGATAAATATGATGGTTCGGTTCTGGGAAATAAGGCTACCTCATATTGTGACTCGCCCGAACTTGAAGGGCCATCGTCGTAAAAATCAAACATGAGAGGAGTATTATGTAAATAGCCAAAGTCCAATGTATAAAAGCCTCTTTTTGGCTCATTTTGGGCAGAATTCTCTCTCAAGTTAGAGAGAGAAATAAAAGAGAGAGAACTAGAGAAAGAGGGGTGGTCGGTGGTAGCCGGAGGTGGTCGGAGTTGTGAGATTCAACCTGGAACAAATTATCAATGCTACGAACGCAATGGTAACCTCCGATTTTCCTAAATCCTTGCTGAAAGTTTTAAGAAATTTTATAAATCAAATCTGTCCAGAATATTATTCTATAACCCAGTTACAAAGAAGTGAACGATCCGCGAAATCTAACCGTTGAAACATCTTGGTTTTTTTATATAAGGTTCATAACACTCAGATGGTCATTTTGAACGGTGAAAATGAGAAATAGAGCTGTTTAAGCTCGACCTTGGAACCCATTTTCAAAGTTGTTCGTATTCCCGTTTTAGTTAAAATACAGCCTAGTAAAATTGATTTTCTCGAAGATCCGACCGTTGGATTGAGCTGAAATTTTGACTGTAGCTTTTTGGCGTAAGGATCTTTGATACCTTCGAAGTAAATTCCGATCATAGGTCAGGAACTATAGTTTTGAAACTGGACAATTTATAACAAATTTCTTGTACGAAAATAAGAAAGTTGAGGGTGTTGTATGGATTGTCTAAGGGTATTGGATGTGCAATCCATGACTAGAGAAACGTTCATAATGCTTGATGTTATGAACTAGGAAGGTAGGAATAAGATACTTGTACAATGTTCTTAGAGAATAGTATACACATCAAATGTTTGAGGAAATGTCTAAGTAAAGTTAGAAGGTGAGTTTGTATGCAAGAACTTGGTATAAAATGTGATAATGATGTAATTGTTATTAAACTTACATGAGAAAGGTGTAATTGATTGAACTCATGTAGGTAATCTTGTTGATTTTATGATTGTGTAGAAATATGCATTAGTAGTTATAGTATATGCTTTGAAGGTGTGATGCACACCATACGTGGGATTAATTGCTTGATTATGATTAGTAAATGACCAAGTACTAATTATGAAATGTGTGGACTTACTAGCAAGTAAAGATGGTAGAGTTATGTTAAATTGGCTAACTTTCAATGTAGATGTCAGTTGTAGAATCATGAGGGCATTAGTATGTGTAGAATCGACCATGTGTTATACGTGCATATAACTAGGTGATCATGTAGTTGTATGTGCCACACAACATGAATATGAAATGTGCATGATGTTGTTATTATGGTCTACCATATCGATATGAGTGTGTGTTCATAAGTTGGAAGTCATATGCTAAGAAGGTTAACTTTCTAAAAGTCAACAATGTATACATAGCATAGTTAGGAATTGTGACACACATGTAAGATTTGGGGGATCATACGGCATGTGTTAGTCCGATTATGTCTTATGTATGATAACGTATTGGAATTCGTTGATGTTGAATAGTGTCATTTTCGATTCATGTCTTATGCATATAAATGATTGACTAATAAACGCCAATGTAACTAAGGACTTGAAATGAAAGTATTAATATTGAATATGCATGCTAATGATGTTGTGCGTATGATGGCATGAAAGGATAAGAATCACATTAGCATGGACTCAAGCGTGAAAGGTTACAGGTCAAGAAGAGACAAGGAAACAAGCACGAACACCGACGCTTGAGGTAAGTGATTACCGAACTCACTTATTAATTTATTTAACTGAAGTTATATATGCTTATTACTAGGAATCATAAAAGGATGGGAATTTAGTAGTCGTATCAAGGTAAGAATGACGGAATTTGATTATATGTAGTTAATTATGTCTAAAATCATATAGAATAAGCAAACGGGTCACAAATAAGAAAGTGATTAACCAAGTTATGAAAATTGGATGTTGGGAAATGAGAATTAGAATAGGAATGATTTGGAGACGTAGGAAAATGTCAATTCGTGTTTCGGGACCCTCGGGGTGCGCGAAAAGGGGTCGAAACGCTCAAAGAAACGAAATTCGGCATCGCACCTGTAGGTCACGTCGCCAACGCCCTTGCAGGCCATCACCGACGCCATGCTCTTTTTTAGCCAACACCTTAAGTTGCTGTCTACGCGGGTCCGATGCCGGAAACTAGTTTTTCTTTGTTTCCAAGGCCCCGCTAAGCTTCCTAAAGGTACCCCAAGCCTACTATAGAGTTTTGTAGGGTACAAGTAAGGACGGAACCCGTACGGAAGCTTGCACGAAGATGTAACATGTATGTTGATGCGTGTAAATGTGGATTTCATTATGTGTCTAAGTGATTCTCGTAGGAATGATTGTACTTGGATGTAAACACGTGTGAATGGACGGAACTAGTACATAAGCATGCTTATACACGGAAAATGGTATTCTTAACAAAGTATGGTACTTGAAAGAAATTGAATGGATATGATTGTATGCGTGTATATAAATAAGAATTCATAGTGAGTGAATGTAGTATGAACTTATAGGTGTATACGTGTGTATGGGAAACGTAAGTATGTGCTCGGATATATGAACGTGTATGTATGTGTTTATGTGAAGTTGTGGGTTTTCAGTATGTTTAAGGGTACACGTTGTTAATTATGTTATCGTTGAGAATGAAATGAAAAGTGCAGGTATGATAATATTGGGTCCAAGTGAGTTGATGTCGGGAAGTAGTGGATGAGTTTGGAAGGATGATCGAACAAGATATATTGTGTCGTTAGAATGCAATATGGGCCTTTAGCTATATGTTTATAATATAAGTATGATGTCACCATTTACTAACGTGTCTGTTGTTTATGGTGACCGCAGGTTACACGGATCATTACCACTTATCACGAAGGACAAGTGGGCAAAGATCGAGTTATAGACATGGATTGTACGGAAGGGTGGTCACTTAGTTTCAGGGGCGGACTCACGTTGATGGGTGGGTGGGCGGGCGCACCCCTTGAAAAAAAAGATTTAGTGTATTTTTTAAGCAAAAAACCTGACCGCACCCCTTAAAAATTTTCAGTCGCACCCCTTGAATTGTCTGATGTAGAGTGGCAGGGGAAGTGGGAATGGTTTCATCGAATTTTTTTCCGGCTATTGTATAGTTGCAGAGCCATTTGAGAAGTAGAAGATGATAGCTAAAGCTCTAGATTCTACCCACTAAAAAGCACTGAAAAGTTTTCTTTGATGTCAAGTCATCTCATTAATGTTTTTCCTAAATTAAAAACATAAAAAAACTAAAATAATAAAAAAAAAACTTTATGTCAGTCAACTCTTACTTTTTATTTAATTTAATTGATCTTATTTGGTTTATTTTATTGTTTTATTTAAATATTTTTAGTTCTAATAAAAGATTATCACACAATAATAAATTTTACCTCTACTAATTTAGTCCATCATAATTTAATTTATTTTGGAATTCTTTTATTACTTTTATAATAAAATAACTCTATTAAATTTATTGTATATAATATTTTTTGAAGTATTGATGTGAACCGATAATAGTAGCAAAGAGGGAAAGAAGAAGCTTGAAGCAATTTTCGTAATAACTATATTGACCAACTTCTCATAGTGACCCACCTCTTTCTAAGTTAACAGAGAATGTTACCATCTAGTGAAAGACAACTAACGGTTACAAATTTATTAATTTGTGTGTTCTTTGTGAACTATCCGAACCCGATCCAACCCGAATAAAACCAAACTTTTTTTAATACTTAGTGGTAGACAACCGACGACTACAAATTTCCGCCCCCCATGAAAAAAATTTCTGGGTCGGCCACTTAGTTTGTATTCGCATGTTATATTTGGTACATTAATTAAAGATGAATGATGTAATTCTTTTAAAGGAATCGTTTTAAATAAATGGTTTTCAAGTATGTTAGAACATTTATAAAGAAAGAAATTTTAAGGTCCGTATTTTCTGCTGTGACTTTTGGTTAAAACGTATTAGGGTCTAACATAATGTCATATTTAGTGATCGAGTTCATGGGTTCGGGATGCATGAATGGATACCGGGTGCGGCATGGATGGATGCTAATAACCCGAGACTTCATCGAATTCAGGTAACTTCCTCACATCTAATATGTATTCTTAAATGTTAGTACGACTGCTCAAGAGGATTTGTGATCGAGTTCTAGGGTTTTGAACAATGTACACATCGAAGGTTAAATATTTTCATTGATTGATATATTGAGTATGTGTGCCTGCAATTTGTGGAATGTGTTTAAACTTGAATATGTATTTGAATCAAAATTGAGTTCTGATGTTAGTTTCCAAATTACAGCCACGCAAGGGCATTTTTTTGACATTGGATGCATCAGCACAGAAGACAATTGGTTTGTGCTTAGCTTATAAGGCGATCATGTTGGCCTTGCTACAAAAGAAGTGGTAAACACACACTTCAAGCTTAGAGGAGGAGGGGTGGTGCGTTATTTTTCCGTGATAGGCTCCTATCACTCGTTATTTTTTTTTTGCACACCGCCGCCACCACCTTGGTAACGAGTGATAGGATTAACTCGTTTATTTTACGCGTTGAAGAATTATTAAGGTATGTGTATGACTTGTACATTGGGTATTAATACTTGTACATTGGAATCCCATCACTAGTGATGACCACCCCCACTACAATTCTATCACTAGTGATAGAATATTGGGTGATGACATGGCATGAGTTGATTGGATATTGGGAGTGATAGAATTCTATCACTAGTGACCACCCCCCTCCCCTTATAGAGTGGTTGTTTAATTGATATATTTAAACGTTGAATCTGTTTAATTTTTGTTTCCTTTATAATAAAAGTGTTGTTAATTAGTCATTAGTTGACTCCAAAATAGAGGGGGGGGGGTATCATTGCTGCTGGTATGACAACTAAAATGTGATTCTTTGTGCCAGGTACAATTTTTTTCCATTCAAAATCCATCTAATGACATTATCATATTGTTATCATTTATTCTGTCACCTCACAAGGACGTGGTCATCTATCGAAGTCATCATAGGTGAAGTTGGGTTCGTTCTTGGTAGATTTTGGAGCGGTTCGGGCTTCGATCAAAGTTGGGCAAACAGGTAAAGGCTGGTCGAACCAGGGGAGGACGGGCGTGAACTAATTTCCACCATCTAAATCAAATAAGAATGAAAGAAAGGTAATTTAGATATAATAAGGCTTCTTCTAGAAAGTCTTAGCCGATAATAATGTCTCCATTATTATAGGAATAGATTTGTGATAATTATTAGTTTATTGTATTGTATATCCTTTCCTTAGTCATGTATATCTCTTCCTATTTTTCTGATGTAATGGTGCCTATTTAAAGGGCCTTGTTTATTCAGTGAAATCACAGAAAATTATTTGACCATAAACTCTTTTATGGTATCAGAGCTACGGTTCTGATTTTCTTCTCAAACCCTAAAACCCTAGCCGGCGACTTTCTTTTTTTTCCGATACCTTCTCTTTTTTTTTCTTGGCTGGAGCATTGCAGTACCTCACGTTCACGCGTCCTGACATTTCCTATGCGGTTCAACAGATTTGTCTCTTCATGCATGATCCACGAGAACCGCACTTTACTTTCTTAAAGCGTATCATTCGGTATTTACAGGGCACCACAGATTACGGTCTTCATATCCACCCTTCGACTAATACATCTTTAGTTGCCTACTCTGACGCCGATTGGGGAGGCTGCCCGGATTCTCGCCGGTCGACTAGTGGTTATTGCGTATTCCTTGGTGATAACTTAATCTCCTGGTCCTCTAAGAGACAACCAACCATTTCCAGATCTAGTGCTGAGGCCGAATACAGGGGTGTTGCAAATGCTGTTGCTGAGGCCACTTGGATTCGAAATCTTCTTCTTGAGTTGCATACCCCATTACGACAGGCGTCTATTGTGTATTGTGATAACGTTTCAGCCGTTTACCTTTCAGATAATCCGGTACAACATCAGCGTACTAAGCACATCGAAATTGATATTCACTTTGTCAGGGAGAAGGTTCGCGTAGGTCATATTCGAGTGCTTCATGTTCCATCATCATTACAGTACGCAGACATTTTTACCAAGGGGATTTCGCGGCAATTGTTTCAGTCTTTTCGGTCCAGTTTGAACGTCTGTCCGACGCCCGTTCAAACTGCGGGGGTGTCTTAGCCGATAATAATGTCTCCATTATTATAGGAATAGATTTGTGATAATTATTAGTTTATTGTATTGTATATCCTTTCCTTAGTCGTGTATATCTCTTCCTATTTTTCTGATGTAATGGTGCCTATTTAAAGGGCCTTGTTTATTCAGTGAAATCACAGAAAATTATTTGACCATAAACTCTTTTAGAAAGGGGAGCAAATGTAAACAAGTGCACCCACCGCAACGAGCGGTTCAGGCTTCGATCAAAGTTGGGCAACAGAAAAAGAGCTTCTATTTTGGCTATTAAGGAGTCTTGCAAGTAATTCTTTTTTTTTTTTTTGTCTTTATTATTTCAGCTTATTTTAACTGTTGATGAGTGGTTGAAATATTTAATAGAAGTGACAAGGGACCACCAGCCACTACATCATATCTTTTGTTCTTAGTTCTTATATAGGGTTTACTCCTACGGTGTATGTTATGAAACTAACGTGACCTGCCCAAAGTTACATATCTTTACCCGAGTTTTGTTTTGACCCATTACACAAACTGGCTTCTTTACTTTATGTGTCTGTTTGTGATTGAGCCAGTGAAGCAAGTGAGGAAAGCAGAAGCCATGTTAAGGGAAAGGATGCTGGAAGCCTATTAGTAAATGCATATGCTTGGTAGACTTCTTTTACTTCATGCTTACATATTGTGTAATAAGCCAACTGAAACAAAAATGGTTATCTTGAGTTTTCAAATCCTGTATGTAGGAGGTTTTATACACCATTGTGGTTATTACAAGTAGGCTTTTTTCTACGAAAAATGGATACATGTGCACCAACTCACATTGGCTGGTGGTGCGTGGCTTAGCCCCAACATATTAATCTTCTAACAAATTCAAAGCCTCATAGGTTGGGTTGATTGATCTATACTGTATGCCAGTTTTGAGCTGTCTGTAGGCATGAATACCTTCAATATGTTTCGAGTCAAGTGGGTCGACCCATTAACATGTTATGTTGATTGTTTATAAATTGTTAATGTAATAGAATATGGAACGCTGCCCTATAATTGCAGCATGCCTATCACATGGCTCTTGGAAGCAATGGCGGAAAGGTATTCTTAAGTTATCACTGTCAAATTTGTAGTTTTAAAAAACTTATTTTTACTAATAGATATAGTCGACAATACGCAGCGTAAATCAATGCTGAATAAGACAGTGCAGCTGACTGAAGAAGCTCAACAAATGAAACCAAAGCTTCAAGGGTGGCTGTAGGGGTTCATTTTAAAGAGCATCAGGGCCCGGCTCATGGTTGCAGTATCACCATGTGCTTTGGCTGTGGCTCTCTTGGCTTATGCTACTGCAATCAGTGCCCGTGCCAAAAAGGTACCACTTTTTATGCATTTTGGATTGCACTAGAAATCACCTGTTTTAACATCAACCCTACCCATCTTGCCACCTGTACTTCTATTCGAGGTTTGAGAAATCATAGTCAACAAAATGATCTTCCTGCTGTTTATGTTGAAAGCATAGTTAAAATGAGCTTCCTTCTATTTTAACCTAAACCCTACCCATTTTGGTCCGTATATATAATATCTAGGTCGATTTGGGTTATCTATTTTACCTGTAACGTGTCAAATTGGTCAATTGTAAAGTTGGTTAAAATGGAACATGTAAAATGGGTTTAGAGTGACCTAGAGTGTATCTAACATTCTGTAAACATGTTTCTTGCTTATGTGGCATTTTTGTGATGAAGTTGCTTATCACTAATTACCATATTAGTCCATTGAAAATAAGTAAAATTACCAAGCTAGACCATCTTTTACTGAGGTGGCTTCCTACATCTTCGTTTTTTTTGGTTTTTAACCAAACTAGCCCATTTCAAAAATGTACTGTTACGAGATCGTGACGTTGTTGAGTATGATTACCAACACAATGCACCGACCTATGCTATTGTCTGGCATTAGCCCTGTCTGTAATCATATTAGAACAGTTGATTTTATTATAAGGTTCAAGAAAGAGGAGTAACCCGACCTGACCTTTTTGGGCTTTATTTAAAGTTTAAACGATCTGTTCAGACCCAAACATATTTTGACGTGCTATCCAGTCCGCGTACTATAAATATTGAATTCTTGGGGGATATATCATATACGATTTGGTCAATAACTTTGTTATTGACTTCCTTTTTGTTTGTGTACTAGCTAAAGGAATGCATTGATGCCTCTAAAGATTCAACATTCAACTGGTATGTTTCACATCTTATGTAGGGGTTATTGGGAAAAAAACCATTAATGTTGAAATCTTTTTATTAGATGAACATTTGACTTACATCATAATGTTAGAAACCAACTTATACAATTTCAATTGGTGCTAACAAACGTTTGTAGTGGCCATGTTTGGGGTTGTAACAAGAATATTTAAGATGAATTTTCAGATATCTTTGTTTAAAGATCCTTTCGCGTTCGAATGGGTACTTGTGCTCACTTTTATTTTCTGGCGCCATTCTATACAGTTCGCTTTGTAGTTTCTCAAGTTCAAAAGATTGATGCCTTGTAAATGGTCAATGAAATTGGGGAGATATCTCTAAGTCTGACTTGTAATTAGATTTAAAATAACTTCATCCACTATATTTGCTTTTATGGTGGTTAGTAGAGATGGAGGGAGCAGAGCTCAAAGACGGATGGCAGAGGCAGCGGAGGGTGAAGGTGACGTCGGTGACAGTCTTGGCGACGGAGGTGGTGACAAATGGGTATAACGGCTCACACACACAACCCCGACAACAACTAAGAGCCGACAAAACAAGCGCACCCGCCGCAACGCGCGGGCATTCCCACTAGTACTATATAAAGGAAATCTGATGCATAGTTATCAAAGGCGCGAAGCGCACTCAAGGCGCTTAGGCTCCGCTTAGGGCCTAGGCGATAGGCGCAAAAAAAGCGTGGACCTGAGGAAAAAAAAGCGCACTTAAATAAAAAAAATAAAAAAATTCATTAAAGCAATAAAGTACTCAAAACCAAAACAAAAATGTTCATACTCGCATTTAAAAAATCTCTGATAACAAAATACTCAAAACCAACATGTTAATATTCGAAAACAAATAGTTCATTAAAGTAATAAAAGAGTAAGCAAAAAAATACTACAATAAAGCCCTATAAATACTGCAGAAAAAGTGGAATTTACGAATTAATACAAACTGAATATTACTAAACGAGATTTTGATCTTTAGTGATATCATTTGTTAGTAAAATCCCTATAAATACTGCAGAAAAGGAGGATATTACGACTTAATAAAGAAAAATATTAAATATCAATAGGATTTAGGCTGTGCTATAATTAGCTTGGAAGCAAAAGCGCAATTACTGGGATTCGCCCAGAAAAAACGCCTAGGCGCCAAAAGCGCACGCTTTTGATAACTATGATCTGATGTACAAAAATGTAATTTTGCCACGCGTATAAGTTTTGAAGCAGCATTTACAAGAGAGTGCAAGCCCTTATAAAGGGAATTTGGCTTTATTTTTAAGACACCTAGGGTTAAAATTGGGATTTTGCAATAGGATTTGAATGACGCATTCAATGTCTGCTATAGCCACCTTTCACTTTTTTTCTTGTGTGTTCCCGAGTTAAAAATCCCTCCCCTCCCCTCCATGTCTTTCCAAATTGGAAAGACTATTTTATTTTCAGGCAAAAAGAACCTCATTTTCCCTCCCCTCCCCTCCCCTCCTCTGTCAAGTGGATCTCTGGAACACATATATCTCAATTGAAGCGAACGATTGAAGAAGCAAATCAATGATTTCAATCTAGATAAGCCTGAAGCGATCAATGCACCCTATTCAGGTTTGTTTCTACAAACCTCCCCAAAAAATGTTCTAATTGTGAGTATTATGAACCCAGGGCAGTGCTGTTGATGTGTGCCATGTTGGAAATATCTAAGAACGCTCGACTGATCGAATATATTCAACTTGGCAGGTTCTGGATCTTATATATATTATATATATAAAGAGAGAGAGAGAGAGAGAGAGAGAGAGAGAGAGAGAGAGAGAGAGAGAGAGAGAAAGTTATGTGAGAACAAAGGAAGAAGTCGATTTAGGGTGTTCGTCGTTGAGGGTTAAGGTTGCGAGTCGATTGCAATCCTGGTCAATATTCACCGTCACGTTCATAGGTGTTGAAGATTTGTGTTCCGGTAAGAAATATCATCGTCATATATCTCACTATCAGTTTGGCGGATCTGTGCCATATTTATGTTGATTTTTCATTTTCGGTTTCTTTTTTCTTCTGTAGATTTTGGATTTTATTGAGTTTGAGTTAGATGAATTGATAAAAGTAGCGCTTAGGATCAATAAGATGGAGACAACGACCTAGGGCTCGATTTGTTCAAATCTTGATGAGGTCTTGTTACTATTAAAGATAATTATTATTTGAATCTTAATAATCTATTAACTATGTAGAAGTATATTGCAGATTTGGGGTTGGAGACTTTAGTTGGGCAGAATTTTGAGACTGTAAGCTATAGATATGTCTCAATGTGAACTTTGAAACTGGAAGGTGGTCTTTAGTTAGTTTACTTTCTTTACATTCCTCAACAATTGTTATATGATTCGAATTTGTTTGGTGATGGTAATATTCCGTGGAAATATGATGGTAAATGAACAGAAAAAGTAAATTATAAAAAATGTCAAATATTGATGAGAATTCATGATTTTGTGCATTTCAAATCTTTAGATTTATCACATGTTTACTAAAAATGTTTTTTTTTTTCTAATTTTTTATTGGTTTATTATGGACCTCCAGTTATGGACCTCTCTTCGTGTCACACATTTAGAAAAAAATATTACAGATGCCACAATTTTTTAGGTGACTTTCTTGTCTCTATAAAGTCTTGTTATCGAGTAAATTAAGTCGACTCTTTGTCCAATACGTAATCATTTTAATGCAGGCGGCCTTCCAAAAGAAGGGCTAAGAATTGAGGACATGCGTGTAAGGGAGTTCTTTTCCTTTTCGGGAGATATTGTTTATGTTGACACACCAAGGTTATTGTACCAGATAAGTTTTATGTTCTGGGATTTTATATATGTTATGTAGCGCGTCAATACCGTTGAGTAGAAATAAACTTATTCGAAGTAAATGCATAAATATAAGAACATTATGGTATGCATATGAAAGAAGCCCGTTCACCACACTCTGTCACAACCGAATTTAACAAGCTCTTTGGGAGATAGAAGCCTGCTCATCATATTTTAGAGGGCGGAAAATGTAATGTTCATCTCATCTTTCATAATATCTGTTTTTACAATGAATCTAATAGGTTTGTTTCTAAATTGATTTTTTTGGTCGTTTTCAAGCTGCTGATGTGCTCTTGTGGAGGAACAAAAAGATATCAGCAAGTGTCTTATTTGGTGCTACTGCAGTTTGGGTGCTTTTTGAATGGCTTGACTACAATTTTATTCCTTTGGTATGCTTCGGTCTTGTTATATATATATATCATTGGCCAGTTTATTATGTCACGCCTTTTGAACAGGTACTCTTTTGTGTAGTTTCTGTATTAAGTAGAAATCTTTTGTACTAAAAATTTGAATATTTAAAGACTAATTTCACTTGTGATCTTTATTCGTTAACAGGGCCCCACAAAGTCTTCGTCTGTCAGATGAACTATTCGTTATGGAAGCTAAAGTTATTTAATAAACCTGGAGGGACTAAATATGCCATACGTTGAAAATGGAAAATTCATCATGATAACTATTGGAAGATGAAGGACTATATGTGAATAAAGGATGAAAGTTGAAATTAAATCAACATGTAAAGTTGAATTTGAATCAACATGTCATGAAAGAAGAAAAAAACAAAAAGCACGCGGGTGTTAAATATATTCGTTGACCGAACAATAATGTTGACTGCATATAT
The DNA here is from genome assembly GCF_002127325.2 of Helianthus annuus. Lineage (NCBI taxonomy): Eukaryota > Viridiplantae > Streptophyta > Magnoliopsida > Asterales > Asteraceae > Helianthus > Helianthus annuus. Next base: position 137,730,857 of record NC_035437.2, on the reverse strand, counting down.
TTTCTTTGTTTTGGGCGGTTTGGAAGGTCATGAGAGCATGCCAAAGCCTAGATAGTGGTATTTCTATTTGAGGCCAATTGTGATACTTAGGGAGCCCGGTCCAGGAGTTGACCCAATCAGAAACCCTAAAGTTTTACCAACCGGAAAGAACTTACACGCTTTGGACCCACAAGCAATCCCAACCACAGCAGTGATGCAGAGTGCTATGGTGGTAGTGGATCGGCTGCTCGAGAGACAGAAGGCTGATAATGGAGGAAAGTTCCCAGAGACGGTTGCATTGGTCTTGTGGGGAACAGATAATATCAAGACGTATGGTGAGTCCATGGGATAGGTTCTTTGGATGATCGGTTGTAGGCCGGTTGCAGACTCGTTGGGACGAGTCAACCGGGTGGAGCCTGTCAGTCTTGAAGAGCTCGGAAGGCCTAGAATCAATGTTGTTGTCAACTGCTCCGGAGTCTTCAGGGATCTCTTCATCAATCAGGTACCATAACGATATACTTTAAATACATTTTCTGGTTTTCATTCGTCTATATTTCTCTAATGCTATTTATATGTGATATATTCTCACAGATGAACCTCCTGGACCGGGCAGTGAAGATGGTTGCCGAGCTGGACGAACCATTGGAGCAAAACTACGTGACAAAACACACAGGCTGAGACTCTTGGTGTCGATGTTAGAGAAGCAGCGACCTGTATCCTCTCCAATGCATCTGGCTCCTACTCATCAAATGTAAACCTGGCAGTCGAAAACTCAACATGGAACGATGAGAAACAGCTTCAACAGATGTATTTGAGCAGAAAGTCATTCGCATTCGACAGCGATTCTCCAGATGCCGGAATGAGGGAGAAATGAGAAGTGTTCGAGATGGCGTTAAGTACAGCCGAAGCCACTTTCCAAAACCTCGACTCGTCAAAGATTTCTTTAACCGATGTGAGCCACTACTTCGATTCTGACCCAACTAACCTTGTCGGGAGCTTGCGTAAGGACGGGAAGAAACCAATCGCCTACATTGCATACACAACCACAGCCATGGAAAATAATTCATATGTAGTGTTTTGACTTTGCAAAATGCTCAATATGGAAAATAATTGCTTGCGCAAGGACGGGAAGAAACCAATCTTTTTTTCTCAGTTTAAGGTCCAAAAGAGAGAATTCATGATAAAAATGATTGCAAAAAAAGTTAAAAATATTATACATTTTTAAGACAAATGTTTGTGGCTCATCATATCAACTCGTATTTCGTGAAACCCGTCACGCAACGAGTGCCTAAAAACATAAAACCCGCGACAACGTGCGGGCATTCCCACTATAAATAAATTACTATGATATATCCACCGATTCTCTTTAAAAGTATAATTCATTATATTAAATTGATATATATAAATTAAGGAGTATGATATACATAATAATCTATTTAAATACATTCCCTCAACATTCAAATGCATATCCCGCCACACACACTTTATCCACCTTCCCTTTACTTTTGTTCCTTTTAATCTTATATTTATTTCAATTTGAAATCATTAGTGACAACCAACTTCTTAACACAATTCCATCTTCAAAACCTAATCAAACCCACCATGAAATTCTACCAATCTTCATCCTCAGAAGCCCAATTATCCGAACTCAAACCCGCCCGAAACTGCCTTCCATGCTTCCAAAGTCATTCCACAAACCATTACATTAAGAAGGACATGACTGAGCTGTTGTATGTTAAAACTAACCCCGGTGTTGTTGCGAAGCTAATGGGATTGGATTCGATCCCACAACGACGGATCCCTTTGGTTCATCATCAAGAAGATACCCGAGGTCACCTGAATGGTAAAACTTCAATGGTTCTTGAGATCAAGAAAGGGAAATTCTTCGTTCTTGGTTTCGAGGCGGGATGTAAAGGTATGTATGTAGTCATCAATTTTTGTTTAATTTCGGGATTTTTTAATAGAATAAATGTTTGATGATTAATGTGGAGTGTGAACACTTGTAGGTAAAGGCGAGGCGAGAATAGATTCGAAGAGGAAGTTAGCGGAAGATGACGAATCAAAGAAGAAGAAATGTGTAATGGAGACATTAAAATCTAATCAAGTGTTGAAAGAGAGTGCAAATGTTGATTTTGAGTTGGGATTTTTAGATCAATTGGTTCTTGAATTACTATACGTCATCTAAATTAAAATCAAACGTGTGTAACTCGTGTGTTAAGTTTATTTAACAACGAGTTTGATCTATCGTTTAGTTTATTCGCATAGTCTTTTGATGTTAATTATTGTATGTTAAGTTTATTTAACAACTAGTTTGATCTTTATTGGCGTAGCATTTTGATGTTTATGGGGTGTTTGATGTGTGTTTTCAAAAAGATTGACATATATAACTTTCATCATGGATCAATCTAACTTGGTGAAAATGAAACGAATAACAATTGTAGACTTAAAAGTGAAATAAAATTAATTTTTTTCTCAATATAAGAATCTTGTTAAAGGGGTTACCTGTTGCTTCATCATCAAGCAACAACCATGGTGAAAAACATTGCTCGATCTTCATCGAATGTAACATCGCGTATTCTTTATCAAATCATATAAGTACATAAGCGGGTACACACGAAGAAATCGCAAACAAAATGTCACTATGTTTAAGCAAAAACATAACCACAAACCCAACTAGCTGTTGTATATATATTTTTAATGTACTACTTAAAGTAATCAAAGACTCCAGTACCGTTTGCTGCTGTATCATTCACATGTGAAGGTAAACCGGACATCAAGAACTGCTGCCATAACTCGGGCAGAAAACAATGCTCCATTGATGGAGGTTCAAGACTCGATATTTCGCCATCATAAATGACACCATCATCTTCATTCAACATCATATTCAGCAGCGAGTTAGGATACACCGATGGCATGATAACTGGGTTTATCGAATTACAATTCGACAACTGCATAATCGGGTTACTCTCAACTCCAACGGGATCAAAACCAAAGTTGACTGGACCCGGATAACACGGGTACTGATCACGATTCTTAACATACTCAATTCGGTTTTTCACATCAAATATTTTATTTTCCAACCGTAGCGCGAACTCCCTCAATCGCGCTTCGGGTAAACTATCCAAGAAATCAAACCAAGAAGGATACTTAGCCTCCACGTTCTTCTTTTTCGCCTTAACGAGTTCTTCTTCCATCTTGGTCTTCCTATCCATGAGGAAATCCAATAAAACATATTGGTTAACTGGGTTTGTACAATGTTTATACAAATCGATCAAACGGTTGATCAGAATCCGGAGGGAAGATTTGTGGGGTGATTTCTTGATCATCAGTGGAGATGATCATGGAGACATCGACATCACAAAGGGTTGCGAGCTCTCGGGCTTTCTTGACGAGCCCTTGTTTTCTCGTGTTGAATGTGATCTTGCGTTTCTTGTCGTTTTGAATCGGTTCCATGGCTATTTTCGCGCGACCCATGTCTTCAAATCTGTCAAAACAACACGTTAAATAAAAACCAAAATAGTAATGTCGAAGAGTAATATTTATGAGTAGAAGGAAGGAGGGAAAGATTACTAGCAGTTTAAAGTTGAATGTTGCAGAAGGAAAGGGTATGTATGGAGTTTACGATAGATATAAGAGAAGAAGATGATGTTTGATTGATGTGTTAAAACTGTGTACGTATATATAAGAAATCGCGAAAGAGGGAGGAGGGGGAGGGGGGGTTTAAAAAAGGAAAAAAAGAATATAAACAATCTTGAAACTTAATGCATTAATTAATGTTTGGTAAATCTTGCTTCGTATAATTTGATAATTTGTGTAGAACAGCGAATGGTTCTTTATTGTGTGTCTATATATATAAACTAGGTTATCACCCGGGAATGCTTCCCGGGTTGTTTATTTTTATTACTTAGTAAACATGTTTTTTTTTATTAAAATGTAACATATTATTTCATTAAACTTTTACTCGACGTTGATTAATTGTTAATCTTTTTGTACTAATAAACAAAAATCCTTTTTATACACGTGTCATTCTCTAGTAATTTTTCACCCTTATTTTCTATTTATCTCTTTTATTAAATAATAATAATAATATTAAACATCAATTTAACTAAATATATTTATCTCTTTTGTTTAATTGATTTCTTTTTTAACTCTAAAATTTCAATCTTTGACAATTTAAATCTAAAGTTTTAATTTTTGGTATTTTAACCCCTTTGATTAATTTGATTTTTCACTTCTAATTCAAAAGTTTTCATCTTTTGCAATTTAACCCCTTTAATTTTTTTACTTTCAACCCAAAGCTTTTCATCTTTTGCAATTTAATCTCAACACTTTTTTTACTTTCAACTTTAGTCTCTTATATACTTTTCATCTTTTATAATTTCTCCGTTTAACGTGTAATTCTAAATTTCTGACTTAACACGCCGCAACGTGCGTGTGGGGTTCAACGTTTTTTCATCTATTTTTTTCCTGTTTGACATGTCCGTCGCAGTGCGTCTATTTTTCCCCGTTTGATAGGTCTGTCGTAGCGTGCGAGTCAGAGATCGACTTAATTATTTTTTTCTCGGTTTTACACACAAGCTCGTGGTCATGCAAGAAACATTTTCCTTTCATCTAACATGATATATAACTAATGAATCCCTGCCGCATTGCGACGGGTGATAATTCTAGTATAATAAATTAATAATAAATTAAAAAATGTCTTCATAGATGTTATGTTAACAATAACAACTTAAGTAAATAGTGTCATTCAATACATAGTCCAATTAAGTAAAACAATACTTCTTCATCCAGGCAACATTATAAAATTCAAGAAATGTAATGTAAATTTGTCGTTCTCACCTGTCGTATCCACCAATAAACATATGTAGAACTCTTGTGCCCCCTAGATGAATCATATTACTCTATCCATCTAAGTAGTCCAATTAAACCGCCCTAGATGAGTACAAGATCAAATTATAAGTGAGAGAACATATAAATAAACAATTATAGATGCTAACATTACTAACATTTACCTGAATTAGATCATACATATCTGCTCCCATGTGTTTATATTTTTGCGCAACTGACATTACCAGAGGAATGTTGCTCAACGTCAACTTCTCTCTTGCCAACGTGCACTCCATTTGTTTGGTTTGCAAGTCAACTTGTGTAATCTTTAGAAAATCTACAAGTTGTTTCTTCGAAGGTTCAGTCCCCAATCTTTAGAAATATTGGGGGAGATTCCAATATAAACTGTAAACTGCATGTAGTGAATGGATGGAAGCGTGTATACAGGTAATGGAGCTTCGACATATTCCCGAGCTCAGGAGAAATGGATCCTGTCAACTTGTTGTTATGGAGATACCTACAACAAAACCGAAGAACGCAGTTTCAAGAAGTTAATATATAAAACGTTCTTATGGAGAATACCATTAAGTGTTTATATAATCAAATTGCTAAACAGTCAAACATCTTATAAACTAATTATTACAACATCAGCACAACACAAAAAAAAAAAAAAAAAAACAAAATAACGTTCTCACAATTTTTCAGTATAAGTCAAGTTTCCAAGGATCGGAGGAATTTGACCGGTCAAATTATTGCAACTCAGGTCCCTGCAATACCGCGAAACAACAACTTGAAAAAATTATATAAATAATGGGTTTCAACTACAATAAAATAGGATGAAATCACTTATAAAACCGTAAGCGCCTGCATGAGTCCAATCACAGACGGAATTTCACCCGAGAAAGTATAAATTTTAAAATCTAAGATGGGTCAATATGCTTTAAACTATTTTACCCATGGTACCATACCAAACATGGGTCAATATGCTTTGTTAATTGTTCTGACAAAGGAGTTGTAACTCCGATACTTACATCATTCAACCTTTTAAGAGCTAGGCGCTGATCATGAATAATAAAAATAGATTAACACCGAAATAATATAATCTATGTAATTGTATATATTATATTTTAATGGAAAGGTTTCTTACAGCATCTTTATCGTCTGCTGGTGGAAGCTCTCCCAATAAGATAGAATCTACAGTTGCAAGATCCTGAATAAAATACCATATATAATGAGTTAACAAATACATATGTTACGGAACATTCACGAGTTCTTATAAATCATGTGACAAAGAATGAACTGACCTTGAATGGCATACCAAGCACAAGTTTTGCAGCTAGTGATCTATAGAAGAGTTCAGGTGTCTGGAAAAAGAAAATGCAAAAGTTTATAATGGATACGTAAATGTATTACAAAGTCTACATAATTGAGAATTTAATAAACCTTGAGTTGATCCAGAGAAACAGACATGAGAACAGAACCGTCGTGGTGGAGTACACCTCTATAATCCACCTCTTCACCCTGTCATACATTTAATTATTTAATGTATATTTAAGAAAATATTTAAAGTTTTGTGAAGAGTCACAAACAAACCTCCTTCTGCACAGGTAAATCACCAGTTCTCCTTTGAAAATCGAAATAGCATCGATGTTTCTCTTCAAATGGTGCCTGGAAATATAAATGCAATTAAAATTACGGTGTTTTGGTAAATACAAGACAGTAGACATAAGTAATTTAAATAATAAATTAAAAAAAAACGTACCATCCCTTGTAAAATTTGGGATGCTTTCATACCAAGATTGGCTAATTTCCTACACGGGTCTATTTCCTCCTCTGGAGGTTCGGTAAGCGAAACTCTTATAGTATCACCAAGACCATCCTGTATACCATACAAATTAAGCATATGATTGATTATATGAACAATGTATAAGGATTTATAGAGCTCATTTATTTTTATTTTTGTAAAAAGAATGCAGCGTGAAGAATAATAAAAACCTGAAGAAGTGTCCCGATACCGATTGCGGATTTCATACGTCCATCTTCACCCTCACCAGCTTCGGTGACTCCCAAATGCAAAGGATAGTCCCAACCCTGAACATACATTTCAGCTACAAGAAGACGATATGCTTGAACCATAATCACAGGATTGCTTGCTTTCATTGAAAATACAAAGTTATGGAAGTCTAATTTCCTGCAGATTCTTGCAAACTCAAATGCAGATTCAGCCTGTGAAATTAAATCAACGTTTGTATGACATAAATGACAATTTAGGCAATATTAAGTAAACTTAAAAGTTGAAGTAAGGTAGAGAAATTGCTTACCATTCCCCTAGGAGAATCACCATAGTAACTCATGATACGATCTGGAAGACTCCCGTGATTTGTTCCAATGCGCATTGCTCTTCCGTATTTCTTGCATTTTTCAACCAAGGGGACAAAAACCTGGTGTAAGGAAAACACATATACGTTGAATTTTATAAACTTTTATTAAATGATAATAGAGCAAAGATAAAGTCTGACCTTCTCAATATGCTCAAGTTCCTTTTGATAAGCATCATCTGTATACAAATTCGGCACGCCGATCAGCTGCAAGAAATAAAGTCAAAAGAATGAACAATTTGAACATAACTGAAGAAAAATGTAAATGATTGAAAAACTATCAAAGAACTTAAACGAAATATCAAATTTTTCAAGGGACAAACAAAGTTTATTAGTAAATTAAACCATTATTATAACACATCACCAAATTAAACCTTACATTTATACCATTAGAAAAAGAAACAATCTTTGTTCAATGCTAGCATGTGTGATGCTACTGAGCAATGAATCCAAGCCTCGTTGGTTGAAATAGTATAAATTTTATTTAACACATTAAGTAATTATATATATTGGGAGGAAAGCGTATCAGATCAAACCAACCCAACCTTTTTGACACGTTCCATGACCCGATTGCGACCTCTTAACTAAATCATTTTTATGGTTGTAAAAAGTGATAAAATTAGGTTGCTGAACATGATCTTACCAAGTCCCAAATCATACAAGGTGTAATTATTTTTAACCGTGTAAAGCATCAAACACCTTGATTACTTTTTTAAGCAACTGTATATTATGCCCATATGGCCTTATGCATTACAAAAATGATTTAACATGCTCATATTGTAGGACTCCTCATTTCCATTTAGATAAGAAGAACAGTCAAGATGACTTACAGTTTCATGCCCTTTCAACAACTTGGTACCTTTCAGTGATTGCTTATTAGACAGAAAGACATTTCTTTTTTTCACCATAGTTAGATAAAATAAGAGAATCAACTTGCATCTCTTTTTATGCAGACAAGAAATTAGATATATTACTTACATTCAAAATTGACGAACTTGAAAGAATCCCTTTGTTATGATCCCCTTCAAAACCCAGCCTGCAATGTGGTTCATGAACACTTTGTGTTAGATCTTGAGGTAAAATCATAACAAATCAAAACAAACCCTAAACGGGCCAAAATATAAATAACAATCTAACCTGGATAATTAGATTGGAGACAGATAGCAGATGATGAGATCCATGGAATGAAGGTCGAGTGAAACAGTGTATCAGCAAAATTAAAAAAGAATAAACTAACCAACATCGTGTAGATTACATACACAGACAACTGCAAATCCTCAACCTGGTTGATCGAAGATTAACGGCGCCGAGAGTATTGAAGGAAGAACACAAATGATCGAAGGGTTGTGCGTGGTATGGGTTTGTCATAGAGAAGATGATTGGGATAGGATTTTTTTATTCTTGTTTGCAGCCAGAAGCAAAACCCTAGCTCGTGATTTAAAACAATATATAGTCCGGGTCAAGAATCCGGATCCCGTGTAACCCATATTAGCATAAAAGATACCCACTCATTTTCCCGCCAAAATGGAATCTAAGAAGCTCTAAAAACATGCCACATCAGCCCAAATCTTCTTGTTTATTATATATAATAAATAATAGATTTTTTCAAACGAGTAAAATTACCGATCTACTCTCATGGATATGACTAGACTTACTGAAATTTATAATCTGGTTAGTGGTTAGTGCTAAAGGACCTAAGGGTGTAATGTTTTTTTTATGAAAAAAAAAACGTGTCTGTAATTATTAGAGTTAAAGGGCATCAATTGCAATTCGGTACAAACATAAAAGACAAAAAGTGTAATTCACCCTTAAATAATACATTAATCTTCTCTTTCTAAGGGGGTGTTTGTTTCGCGGAATGATTTGGAATTGTAATTGGAATTTGTATAAGAATTAGAAAGTGAAGGAATTGAAATTTAAACATTCCAATTGGAATTGGAAATTGTTGGAATTGGAATCTCAATTTCATTTTTGTTGTGTTTGGTTGTCAAATGAATTGAAATCCATCACCCTAGCACCCACAACCACCAGTTCGGGTCGAAACGGTTCGCGTTGAAACGGTTCGGATCGAAACGTTTCCCGTCGAAACAGTTCGGATCGAAACGGTTGGTCGAAACGATACGGGTCGAAATGGTTCGCGTTGAAACGGTTTGATTTGAAACGGTTTGGGTCGAATCGATACGGGTTGAAATGGTACGGGTCGAAACAGTTCGCGTTGAAACGATTCGATTCGAAATGGTACGGGTCGAAACGGTTGGCGTCGAAACGGTACGCGTTGAAACGGTTTGCGTCGAAACGATTCGACTAAACGGTTCGGGTCGAAACGGTACGCGTCGAAACGGTTCGATTCGAAACAGTACGGGTCGAAAGGGTTCGCGTCGAAACGTTACTGTCACACCCCAACCGATGGCGGAATCATCGGGGCGCGGCACTGAGCGAAACAGATTGTTCAGAAGTCTCCACAACAACTATCATACAATTCAGTATATGACACGTCCCATACCGTGTCCCAAATAATATCAAGTTATCATAGAAATCAACTAAACAATATGGGAACTATTCCGACAACTCAAATTCTTAATTATTACAAACCGAATGTAAATATTGTTTTAAGACCTCTAGACGGCTATCCGTAAATCTTACTGACTACAGGTGCCAGTACAAGATCTACAGATAATTATGGCCCTGGAACAGGTACGTGGACACTGTCCTAAGGTCACTGGCTCCTAGAAGCTTATTATTGCCTCGCTTCCCTAGCACGCTAGTAGCTTAAACACCTGTCACATACGTTAAAATAACAGTCAATACATATAATGTAAAGGTGAGTACACAAGTTTGATATAGCATATAGAGTTCGAATAGTTTACGCATAACCAAGCACGTACACAAGGGCAAACGATGCATGTAAATTATCAACAAGGGACCATCGATACCAACGACTTCGAGTTGACTGTCCGAGACAGTTCGCAATACATGATTACCACCGTAACCCATGCAAGTAATTGTCCTTAGCAACCCCCGTGAGAACGGGTGCTGAGTCCAAACTATAGTACTACGTTGCTAAAGCAGGTAGATAGCACTCCACGTGTAAACATAATAAACAGCAATCATTTAGGCAAGTAATACATGCAAGTAGGTTAGCGTTCAAATAGTTTGTGTTGTTTGTGAATTTGTTAGATTACGTATGTAACACCCAAAAGTGCTGAAAGCAAAAAGGGATCGAGTATACTCACAGTGGTTGATTGTGGATTGAAGGGAGCACTGAGAATAGGTTAGCCTGAATAGTTCGATAACACAACGATGAGTAACGCGGAAAAGTAAACAATGTACTTGGATCGAGTAGGCCATTCGATCGGACAGCAGTTCGATCGAGTGGGCTGTTCGATTGGTTTGAAAGTCCGTTCGAACATCCGTTCGATCGGCCGGCTGGCTCGATCGGCTGGTTTCTTCAAGTGGATTGTTTCTTCCTTTGATGTGAAGGATGTGTTTGTGTATGATGGTTTGTACTACCTTTCAAGTTGGTCGATCGAACAGCTGTTCGATCGGTTAGCCCAACCGATCGGTTAGCATTGCATTGTTTTCAAATATGTCACTCGATCGGTTGGCATGCTCGATTGGGTGACATTCCATTGTTTCAAAAGTCTAAGTGTTTTAAAGTATAGTATCTCATGATCCGAGCAGTAATGATTACAATCGAGTGGCGTAGTCGATCGAACAGTACCTCGTCAATACTACACTTTTGGTGAGTTGGTGGGTCTAAGTGCTAGTCGATCGGTTAGCCTAACCGATCGGCTGGCATAGTCGTTCGGTTGGGCTGTTCGATCGAACAGCCTAGCCGTTCGGCCAGCTTCTCGATTTGGTTAACCTATTACTTAACACTTGTTTCTTCCCGTGAATTGTTGATGTTTTAGAGATATTTTGACTACGAGTTGAACCACCAAGCTGAAGTCCCTATTTAGTCTACTGACTCGAGCAGGAATCACCCAAACTCGGTCAGAGACGGTTTGGAACCCAAGTTTAACGTTTAACCCGGAATCGGTATATCTCTCGGTAGAACCCGAATCTTGAACCATGTGTTCGTTTAGATTGATTTGTAAATTGGTTCAAGCTTCGTTTTCACCGGTTTGAGTGTAAAAGAGTTGAAAGATAGATGAAAACTCATCTTCCAATCTTTTTCCATCGTGAAATGTTAAGATCTTTGGAAGATTTTAGGTTATTTATGTGGAAATCGGTTAGATCTAGTTTATTCATGGTTGAATGAAGTCAAGAACATGAAGTTCTTGATGAACACCAAGAACACCATGATGACATCACTCAAGAACACCTAGATCTTGGTGATTTCATGGATGAAATCCAAGTTTTGAAAGATAGAAAGATGGAGAATCGATTAATGAACAAAAACGTACAAGGATTAGAACGAAATACTTACCGGTTTGAGAGAAATCTGAGATTTAGTGAGAAGAAGAGGCTGGTCGGTCAGAGCTTTTCCAAAAGTGGGAAGCTTGACAAGGACAGCCCTATTTATAGGCTTCCAAAAGAGGAAAGGGTCTGCTGATCGAACAGCATCCCTGATCGAGCAGCTGTCCGATCGAACAGCCTGTTCGATCGGCTAGCCTGTTCGATCAGGTTGCCCTGTTCGATCGGCTTGCCTGGTTTTTGAGTGTTTCGCGATGATTTTCGATACTTCGAGTTCGATGAACGATGATTTGAGGATGATAGAATTCCTAATCAAATTTCTTTTAGTTCCAACTACTATATCTACATACAAGCATCCTTACAACCATTTCGGGTTCGATTTCCATTGGGTTTGATTCACCTTTGAGTCTTGATTGATTTGATTGATTCACCACACACTTTAACATAAAAGTAAACATGCACAAGTAACACATAAGGCACACACACACGTATAAAAAGTACAAAAATCCCCACACTTGAGTTCGATGATTGATTTGATTAGCTTGATTATTGATTGACTAGCTTTATTGCGTTGTTACTTCCTACCATCCACAGTCGGTCGTTGATTCACAGTTCGATTATCGGTCGATTAGTTTGATTATACAACACTTACTCCAAATAATACGAAAATCAAAATGAAACTAAAATGAAATTAATCTTTATTAATCTTTAATTCCAATAACAGTCAACACTTGACTTTGACTTTGACTTTTGGAAAACACGGGGTGTTACAGTCTCCCCTCCTTTAGGGAATTTCGTCCCGAAATTAGGCCGAGAACCGTACATCGCCGTGTGATTTTACCAATTTGATGCTTCAGATCTATCTAAATAACTGCGGGTACTTGGCCTTCATGTCACTTTCGAGTTCCCAAGTGAACTCCGCGCCTCGTTTGCCTTCCCATCGTACTTTTACAATAGGAATGCGAGAGCGTCTGAGTTGCTTGGTCTGTCGGTCCATGATTTCGACAGGCTTTTCCACGAAGTGTAGCGTCTCATTGACCTGAAGATCGTCGAGTGGTACTATTGCGTCGTGGTCGGCTACGCATTTTCGAAGGTTTGAAATATGGAAAGTCGGGTGGACATTGCTGAGTTCCTCCGGTAATTCGAGTTTGTAGGCAACTTTACCGATCCTTTCCAGAATCTTAAAAGGTCCAACAAATCGAGGTGCAAGTTTCCCTCTTTTGCCGAATCGGACTACTCCCTTCCAAGGTGATACCTTTAGGAGCACGTAGTCGCCAACTGCAAATTCGCGGGGCCTGCGTCATTTATCGGCGTACATCTTTTGTCTGTCCCGGGCCTTTACCAAATTTTCCCTTATCTGGTGGATCTTGTCAGTCGTTTCTTGCAGAATCTCGGGCCCAGTCAATTGTGAATGACCGACCTCGTGCCATACAATAGGCGAGCGACATCTCCTACCATACAGGGCTTCGAAAGGTGCCATTTCGATGCTGGAGTGATAGCTATTATTGTACGAAAATTCGACTAACGGTAGGTGTTTGCTCCAACTACCACCAAAATCGATAACACACGCACGGAGCATGTCTTCAATAGTACGAATCGTTCTTTCCGTCTGCCCGTCGGTTTGCGGGTGGAATGCGGTACTCAAATTCAGCGTCGTACCTAGAGCTGCTTGAAAAGTTTCCCACAATCTCGATGTAAACCGAGCGTCGCGATCAGAAATGATGTCTCGAGGCGTACCATGATTCTTAATGATCTCGTCGGTGTAGATTTGGGCTAGCTTGGCCACCTTGTAGTCTTCTCGTATTGGCAAAAAGTGGGCTGATTTGGTTAGACGGTCGACTATAACCCAAATACTGTCGTGACCTGATGGCGTGGTTGGAAGCTTAGTTATGAAATCCATAGCTATGCTTTCCCACTTCCATACGGGTATCGGCGGTTGTTCGAGTAAGCCTGAAGGTCTTTGGTGTTCAGCCTTGACTCTTGCACAAGTTAAACAGCTACCAACATAAAGGGAAATATCCCTTTTCATCCCAGGCCACCAGTACTTGTAGCGAAGGTCCTGGTACATTTTGTCCGCACCGGGATGAATGGAATATCAGGATTTGTGGGCTTCGTTCATGATGATCTTTCGCAAATCTGTCCTCCTCGGAACCCAGATTCGGTCCAGATAATAGAATATCCCGTTGGCTTTGCTCACGAGTTGAGTTCCATCGTGATAGATTCGTTCCTTCTTCAACGTACGCTCGTTAAAGCAAGCGTGTTGTGCTTCGCGGATGAGAGCTTCGAGGTTATACTGAGCCTGGATGTTTCGAACACCTATCACGTAATTCTTTCTGCTGAGGGCGTCTGCAACTACATTCGCCTTGCCTGGGTGATAACGGATCTCACAGTCGTAATCGTTGAGAAGTTCTACCCATCGGCGTTGACGCATATTGAGTTCTCTCTGGTTAAAGATATGTTGTAAGCTCTTGTGATCTGTGAAGATCGTACACTTTGTACCATACAGGTAGTGTCGCCAAATCTTTAAGGCAAAGACAACTGCGCCTAGCTCGAGGTCATGGGTTGTATAGTTCTTCTCGTGGATTTTGAGCTGTCGAGATGCGTAAGCTATAACCTTGTCTCGTTGCATGAGTACACAGCCAAGTCCAAGGTTTGAAGCATCACAATAGACAACGAAGTCATCGCTTCCGTCCGGCAGTGTAAGAACTGGTGCATGGCACAGCATGTGTTTGAGGGTTTGGAAGGCAGTCTCCTGCGCGGTTCCCCACACAAAAGGCTTGTCTTTATGAGTAAGGGAGGTAAGTGGTACAGCAATCTTGGAGAATCCTTCGATGAATCGCCGGTAGTAACCAGCTAATCCGAGAAAAGAGCGAACTTCTGACGGATTCTTTGGCGTAACCCATCCCTTAACTGCCTCAATCTTTGCGGGATCAACGTGTATACCCCGACTATTCACAATGTGACCCAGAAATTGAACCTCCTCCAACCAGAACTCACACTTGGAGAATTTGGCGTAGAGTTGGTTTCCCTGAAGCAACTCGAGAACCAATCGCAAATGCTGCGCATGTTCGGCCCTCGATCTGGAATAGATCAGGACATCGTCGATGAATACAATGACGAAACGGTCTAAGAACGGTTTACACACGCGATTCATCAGATCCATAAAGACTGCGGGTGCGTTGGTCAAACCAAAAGGCATGACAACAAATTCGTAGTGGCCGTATCGGGTTCGAAAAGCGGTTTTGGGTATGTCTTCCTCTTGAATCCGCAACTGGTGGTAGCCTGAACGTAGATCAATCTTGGAGAAACACTGAGCACCTTGTAGTTGGTCAAACAGATCATCGATTCTTGGTAAGGGGTACCGGTTCTTGATGGTCAGCTTGTTCAATTCCCGGTAATCGATGCACATTCGGAACGACCCGTCCTTCTTTTTGACGAAGAGGACTGGTGCGCCCCATGGAGAAGTGCTCGGGCGAATGAAGCCTTTTTCAAGTAACTCTTGGAGTTGGTTTGAGAGTTCTCGCATCTCAGATGGAGCGAGTCGATATGGAGCTTTGGCTACTGGGTTGGCTCCTGGAATAAGGTCGATTCGAAAGTCGATATCACGGCTTGGAGGTAATCCAGGAAGATCATCAGGGAATACCTGAGGAAATTCTCGGACAACGGGGACATCCTTGACTTCAACTTTCTTTTTCTTGTCCGTCTCTGCTACAACAATGTTGGCCAAGAAGGCTCGATATTCCTTGCGGAGATATTTGCGAGCTTGAAGACAGGACATGAGCTTGAGATCTTTCGCAGTAGTTTCACCATAAACACATAGAATGTCACCACTAGCTAGCACAAAACGAATCATCTTATCGGCACACACAACTTCAGCATGATTTTCACGAAGAAAGTCCATGCCTACTATGACATCGAAACTTCCGAGTTGCATTGGAATGAGATTAATCGGGAACATATGATTGTTGAGCTTGAGGGTACAATCACGGAGTACAGAATTGACAGCAATGGTTCTTCCGGTAGCGACTTCTACTTCGAAAGGCGTCGAAAGATAAGAGCGCTTACGTCTAAGAAGCTTCTCAAATTCAAATGACACAAAGCAGTTATCGGCTCCAGTATCAAACAAACATGATGCATATATACCATTCACAAGGAACGTACCATTGACCACGTTGTTGTCAGCTTGAGCCTGACGTGCGTTGATGTTGAAAGTTCTGGCGTGAGCGGCTTGTTGTTGAGGCTGTTGTTGTTGTTGCTGGGGTTGTTGAGCTTCTTGTTTCACTACCCTGTTCGGGCACCGGTTTGCGAAGTGGTTAGGGTCACCACATGCAAAGCAGGTCCGAACATTGTTTGCCGGGGCCTGTGCAGCTTGAGGAGCTTGAGGAGCAGGGAGTAGAGCTTGGTTGGCAGTGACTTGGGCTTGAGCTTGACGGGGACCATAGCGGCAACTCGCAGTGAAATGCCCGTAAACGTTGCAGTGGGCACAGAATCGGCAGGCCACACCCACCGGATGATGATAAGAACATGTAGCACAGAGTGGGTGGGGGCCGGTGTACGCACGCTTCGCTGGCGGCGCACTGATCACTGGCGCTGAACGCTGTGGCTGTTGCTGCTGGGCTGGTACAGACTGAATGGGAGCAGCAGTGGTTGCGGCAGCGCAACTTTTGTTCTTCTTTCTTCTTCTCGAAGACTTGGAGGCTTGAGTAGTAGGGTTGTCGGTTGATGCTGCGGTGACTTGATGCAGAGACTTGGTTTGTTTATCCCAGAAACCAGCCTTAACTCGCTTGTCGTTAATCTCAGCGGCGAGTAGGTAGGTTTCCTCGATCGTTGCGGGCTTGGAGGCGTGAACAAAATCTGCGACACAATCCGGAAGAGCACGGATGTATTTCTTGATGGTCATGTCAGAAGTCTTGACCTGGTCGGGACATATGATACTCAATTGCTTGAAACGGGCTGTGAGACCAGCATTGTCTCCCTCCTTTTGCTTGATACTCCAGAACTCATCCTCCAACTTTTGGCGTTCGTGGGGAGGACAGAACTCGTCCATCATGATCGCTTTCAATTCCTTCCACGTCAGCTCGTATGCAGCGTCGTTCCCGCGCTTGTTCCTTTCTGCGGTCCACCAGTCCAAAGCTCGTGACTGGAAGACACCGGTAGCATTGAGAGTACGGAGGTGATCTGGGCATCCGCTTTGACGAAGGGTGACTTCTACCGAGTCAAACCAATGAAACAGAGCCGTAGGGCCATCTTCACCAGTAAACTCTTTTGGCCCACATGCCTTGAATTGTTTGAAGCTAAAAGTAGCTTTGTTGGGATCTTTGGGCGTGAGGGTTCGGGATTCCTCAGATGACTTGCTTGCGTTCTCGAACACATCACTGACGGCTTTTGCCAAGGTCTTAGAGATGATGGCAGCCAGACGTCGATCTCTTTTCTCCTGGCGGGTAAGACGCGAGCGTGATCTAGGTTGTCCAGTTGACGACATGGTCTGCAATAGACATCGTCACAGGCTCAACACAACGAATTCGAGTCTCACACGTTCTTAGACCTCTAAAGCTTAGAATCACGTCGCATCTCTCGTCACGTAATACACATAATCACATAAGCACATAATCATAGAGGCACATAAGCACAGAAGCAATTAGGGCACATAAGCACAAAAGCAATTAGGCAAATAGGGCACTTAATTTCCTAAACACGTACGCAATTTTTATCACAGAGGCGGTCAGAAAACAGAACCTATAACCACAAGTCGAGTGTCGTTCGTTTTGCGTATCGGATAGCATCACATTGTATCGTCTATTTTAGTCGTATAGCGTAGCATAGCACACTGGTTTCGTTTAGATCACATCAACAGGGATTTGAATCGAGATAGGATAGCAACAAAGGTCACGCAGATTGATAACAAATGGAGCAACCAACAAATCTCAAAACACGTAAACAGGTAATTCATACAAAATCAACAGAACAACACTCAAAATCGGAAAATGGATTGTCTGCGGCTACTAGACTTTGACTAACCATGGCAATTTAACTATTCACAGTTGACTTGTCGTCACTTTCGACTCTAGGGGACATGTTTCTGCCTCGATTCTTGGGCATTATGCATGCGCATTCTAGGTCATACTCGTGAGTTCAGGTCGTTGGAGTCCGTCAATTGCCTTGGCGAGATAAAATTAAAGTTGGAATAACTGCCAAGGTTAGGGTTTCACCCCTAGCTTAGCAATTTCTTCCTTGTTTTAAGAAAATTTAGAGGAAGTTTTCATCAATTTATGGGTTTCAGCCCCGAATTTGGTATAACTTTCCCCCGTTTTGTTAGAAAATCGCACAAAATAATCGACAAGAATTTGTAATTTAGGCAGGAATTTGCGGGTTTCACTCCTAATCCCGTCCAAATTACAAAATTTGGCTCGGAGTTCGGATGTACTGATACAACATAACATAAAATAAGCACATAAACTTGGTCTCTTGGTTCCTGACTATAGTCTAGGTCTCTAAGACAGCGATCCGGACTAGATCGTGCCCAACCTAATTCCCTATAGTTATGGCTCTGATACCAATCTGTCACACCCCAACCGATGGCGGAATCATCGGGGCGCGGCACTGAGCGAAACAGATTGTTCAGAAGTCTCCACAACAACTATCATACAATTCAGTATATGACACGTATACACGTCCCATACCGTGTCCCAAATAATATCAAGTTATCAATAGAAATCAACTAAACCAATATGGGAACTATTCCGACAACTCAAATTCTTAATTATTACAAACCGAATGTAAATATTGTTTTAAGACCTCTAGACGGCTATCCGTAAATCTTACTGACTACAGGTGCCAGTACAAGATCTACAGATAATTATGGCCCTGGAACAGGTACGTGGACACTGTCCTAAGGTCACTGGCTCCTAGAAGCTTATTATTGCCTCGCTTCCCTAGCACGCTAGTAGCTTAAACACCTGTCACATACGTTAAAATAACAGTCAATACATATAATGTAAAGGTGAGTACACAAGTTTGATATAGCATATAGAAGTTCGAATAGTTTACGCATAACCAAGCACGTACACAAGGGCAAACGATGCATGTAAATTATCAACAAGGGACCATCGATACCAACGACTTCGAGTTGACTGTCCGAGACAGTTCGCAATACATGATTACCACCGTAACCCATGCAAGTAATTGTCCTTAGCAACCCCCGTGAGAACGGGTGCTGAGTCCAAACTATAGTACTACGTTGCTAAAGCAGGTAGATAGCACTCCACGTGTAAACATAATAAACAGCAATCATTTAGGCAAGTAATACATGCAAGTAGGTTAGCGTTCAAATAGTTTGTGTTGTTTGTGAATTTGTTAGATTACGTATGTAACACCCAAAAGTGCTGAAAGCAAAAAGGGATCGAGTATACTCACAGTGGTTGATTGTGGATTGAAGGGAGCACTGAGAATAGGTTAGCCTGAATAGTTCGATAACACAACGATGAGTAACGCGGAAAAGTAAACAATGTACTTGGATCGAGTAGGCCATTCGATCGGACAGCAGTTCGATCGAGTGGGCTGTTCGATTGGTTTGAAAGTCCGTTCGAACATCCGTTCGATCGGCCGGCTGGCTCGATCGGCTGGTTTCTTCAAGTGGATTGTTTCTTCCTTTGATGTGAAGGATGTGTTTGTGTATGATGGTTTGTACTACCTTTCAAGTTGGTCGATCGAACAGCTGTTCGATCGGTTAGCCCAACCGATCGGTTAGCATTGCATTGTTTTCAAATATGTCACTCGATCGGTTGGCATGCTCGATTGGGTGACATTCCATTGTTTCAAAAGTCTAAGTGTTTTAAAGTATAGTATCTCATGATCCGAGCAGTAATGATTACAATCGAGTGGCGTAGTCGATCGAACAGTACCTCGTCAATACTACACTTTTGGTGAGTTGGTGGGTCTAAGTGCTAGTCGATCGGTTAGGCCTAACCGATCGGCTGGCATAGTCGTTCGGTTGGGCTGTTCGATCGAACAGCCTAGCCGTTCGGCCAGCTTCTCGATTTGGTTAACCTATTACTTAACACTTGTTTCTTCCCGTGAATTGTTGATGTTTTAGAGATATTTTGACTACGAGTTGAACCACCAAGCTGAAGTCCCTATTTAGTCTACTGACTCGAGCAGGAATCACCCAAACTCGGGTCAGAGACGGTTGGAACCCAAGTTTAACGTTTAACCCGGAATCGGTATATCTCTCGGTAGAACCCGAATCTTGAACCATGTGTTCGTTTAGATTGATTTGTAAATTGGTTCAAGCTTCGTTTTCACCGGTTTGAGTGTAAAAGAGTTGAAAGATAGATGAAAACTCATCTTCCAATCTTTTCCATCGTGAAATGTTAAGATCTTTGGAAGATTTTAGGTTATTTATGTGGAAATCGGTTAGATCTAGTTTATTCATGGTTGAATGAAGTCAAAGAACATGAAGTCTTGATGAACACCAAGAACACCATGATGACATCACTCAAGAACACCTAGATCTTGGTGATTTCATGGATGAAATCCAAGTTTTGAAAGATAGAAAGATGGAGAATCGATTAATGAACAAAAACGTACAAGGATTAGAACGAAATACTTACCGGTTTGAGAGAAATCTGAGATTTAGTGAGAAGAAGAGGCTGGTCGGTCAGAGCTTTTCCAAAAGTGGGAAGCTTGACAAGGACAGCCCTATTTATAGGCTTCCAAAAGAGGAAAGGGTCTGCCTGATCGAACAGCATCCCTGATCGAGCAGCTGTCCGATCGAACAGCCTGTTGCGATCGGGCTAGCCTGTTCGATCAGGTTGCCCTGTTCGATTCGGCTTGCCTGGTTTTTGAGTGTTTCGCGATGATTTTCGATACTTCGAGTTCGATGAACGATGATTTGAGGATGATAGAATTCCTAATCAAATTTCTTTTAGTTCCAACTACTAATATCTACATACAAGCATCCTTACAACCATTTCGGGTTCGATTTCCATTGGGTTTGATTCACCTTTGAGTCTTGATTGATTTGAATTGATTCACCACACACTTTAACATAAAAGTAAACATGCACAAGTAACAATAAGGCACACACACGTATAAAAAGTAACAAAAATCCCCACACTTGAGTTCGATGATTGATTTGATTAGCTTGATTATTGAATTCGACTAGCTTTATTGGCCGTTGTTACTTCCTACCATCCACAGTCGGTCGTTGATTCACAGTTCGATTATCGGTCGATTAGTTTGATTATACAACACTTACTCCAAATAATACGAAATCAAAATGAAACTAAAATGAAATTAATCTTTATTAATCTTTAATTCCAATAACAGTCAACACTTGACTTTGACTTTGACTTTGGAAAACACGGGGTGTTACATACAAACAGATTTTTTAGGGCTTTTGATCAGAACGATGATACGAGTCCATTAATGTAAAACTTACTTCGAAATGGTGCTCCAACTGACTTGATTTTGGTTAGTTGGAAATCACCCGAATTGAAGCGTCGTTTTCATCGTTTGGAGCATCGTTTCGAGGCAAGTTTTACACCAATGGATTCGTATCGTCGTTCTAATCAAAAGCCCTAAAAAATATGTTTGTAATTTGGAAAAAAGCTTAACTCCGTTAAGTTTTTTTAACGGGGGACCATTGTAGGAAAAATATGTGAAAGGTGGGACTGGTGGGGGGAATATTCTGAGGTGGGATTATTAATGGCCAATAAGGTCTAGGTGGGATTATTACAAGCCAGTTTCCCATAAAAAAATATATAAACAGAATGCTCGTTTAGGCTCATGAGCCGGCTCGAGCTCGATAAGCGAAGCTCGGACTCGGGCTCGTTTATTAAATGAGCTTGTTTTTAGGCTCGGGCTTGAGCTCGAGCTCGTTTAAATTCAGCTCGTTCAAGCTTATTTTCGAGCCGAGCTCGAGTAGCTCGCTCGTTTGCACCCCTACTAACAATAACCGTAAAGCAAACTTGTTTAAAAAAATTTATCATCATCATCATACAAAGTAAATCTCACCAAATAGCAAAAGCTAAGGGTACCTTTAAATCTGTTTATAATTTGGGAAAAAGCTTAACTCAGGCCCACCTAGACCTTATTGGCCATTAATAATCCCACCTCAAATATTCCCCCACCAGTCTCACCTTTCACCTATTTTTCCTACAATGGTCCCCCGTTAAAAAAACTTAACGGAGTTAAGCTTTTTTCCAAATTACAAACAGATTTTTTAGGGCTTTTGATTAGAATGACGATACGAGTTCATTGATGTAAAACTTGCCTCGAAACGGTGCTCCAAACGATGAAAACGGCGCTTCAATTCGGGTGTTTAAATTTCCAATTAACCAAAATCAAGTCACTTGGAGCACCGTTTCGAAGTAAGTTTTACATCAATGGACTCGTATCATCGTTCTGATGAAAAGTCCTAAAAAATCTGTTTGTAATTTAGAAAAAAAAGCTTAACTCCGTTAAGTTTTTTAACGGGGACCATTGTAGGAAAAATAGGTGAAAGGTGAGACTGGTGGGGGAATATTTGAGGTGGGATTATTAATGGCCAATAAGGTCTAGATGGGACTATTACAGACCAATTCCCTTTATTATAAGCTAACAATTACAACCTAATGCTAAGGGCAAAGCTTCTAGGAGCATCTAAGGATGAGGTCACGGGTTCATGTCTCACAAGTGACACGATTAAAGAAATTCGTCATTCTTAAAAACTACCAATTACAATGTCAAAAACGTAAACTCATCTTTTCCGAACCTCCATCCTGTCAATACTACCCAAAAAGCATTTGCAGCTTAAATTTAGTACCTTTAAATTTAGCAACCATGACCAGTCCAGTCCTAAAATGGTATTAATATTTGCAACTAGTTAAATGGCTGCTAAGTGGAGCTAGCTCACTTGGTAGAGGCTCTTGCCTCTTAGTGGGAGGTCTTGGGTTCAATCCCAAGCAAGGGTGAGTTATTTGTAAATATAGGAGTCTGGGAGAGTAACGTTAGCCATTCAAAAAAAAGTTAAATGGCTCACAAACGGTAGTAATGTTAAAACATTTGTGTTTAGGGAATAACCAAAATCTAACAATATAATCGGTTTATAATTCGAACTTGGTACTCGAAATTAAATAACTCTATGGTTGTTTTAACAAAATTATTATTATAAACACCATCGCATAAACCATAGTCTTAGGCATATTGGGAAATGATGCAAACACATTGTGTTTGCAATTGATTTAGCAGTCTCATACTCCTCTACACTTGCAAGCTCACGGCTGTTAGAGAAACTGACTTGCATTCTCAATTGCATATTCAAGTTTCTGAAGGTCGTTCTTATGGATATTTTTTTCCGCACCTTTAATGGTCTTGATTTTTGTTTCAACATCATAAATATATCGCTCCAACGCGTTGCGAGCACTCACCTTCTTCTTAAACTCTTGATCTTCAAGCCTGTACTTTTCTGCATCTTTCAGCATCTTATCAATCTCTTCATTGGAAAGCCTTCCCTTTGTTAGTGGGTCAAGTTATTCTACAAAGGCTTCTAATTGTAAAGAAGTGTAAGAAGGATTTATAAAGTGACAAGTGTCTAATAACTTAAAACTAAACCCACTAAAAACCTAAAACACCCACCCCCACCCCAACCACCACCCAAAAACCTAATCCCCCACCCAAACCAAAAACCTAAACCCCCCCCCACCCCGACAAAAAAAAAAAAAAAAAAAAACTATACCTCACAAAAAACCCCAAAAAAACCTAACCCCCCCCCCCCCCACCCCATCCAAAACCTAAAAAAAAACCTAACCCACCCCCCCACCCCACCCCTCCCAAAAAAAACCTTAAAAACTAATCCCCCCCCCCCCAAAAAAAAAAAAAAAAAACCTAAAAAAAAACAAAACACCCACCCCCACCCCCACCCAAAAACTAAAACCCCACCCCCTCGGCAAAAAAAAAAAAAAAATTTTTTTTTTTTTTTTTTTTTTTTAGGGTTGGTGATGTGTGGGTGGGGGGGGGGTTAGGTTTTTGGTGGTGGTGAATGTTTAAGGTTTTTTTTTTTTTTTTTTTTTTTTTGTAGTGGGGTTTTTTTGTTGTAGTGGGTTTTTTAGGTTATTGGACACTTGTCACTTTATAATCCTTCTTACACTTCTTACAATTAGGATCCTTTGTATTTGATCCTAATCGGTTGTTAGTAACTATCATCTTCCGTTTTAGGCCGGTTAGTTACTTCCTCACCCGAGCAACTCAAAATACCATTAGCATCAATCTCAAAGACCACATTTACTGCTGACTTACCCTTGGTGCAAGTGGGACCTGCACATTAAAAGTGCCCAACCAGTTGTTGTCTTTGGCTCTACTTCTCTCAGACCATGTGTAGTGGTAAATTGTTATAATGCCCCACCATGGGGTATTATCCCACACGTTCATCCCAGTCAGCATGGGGCGTTATTACAAAGTGGCGTAGTGGGAATAATGCCTGATAATGCCTCTTCCAATCATTAAACAAAAAAAAAAAAAAAGAGAAAAAGCAAAAACACATACTTGATTGGCTGGTCAACCCTGACACATTGGAAAAGCAAAAAGCAAATACTCCCTATTGGCCACCACCTTTGCATATCAAGCGTTTTAATAATAACGCCAAACTACAATTTCTGAATTTTTTTTTTGAAAAATAACGCCCATGTAATGGTAGTGGGGGCGTTTTAGGGCGTTATTTTTCAATTTTTTTTAAAAAATCACGCCACACTACGGATGGTCTCACCCTGGTAAACTGGGAAACTAGTAGTACTTTGGTTGTCTTCTACAGTAAAATAACCTGACTTTTTTGTTGGTATCGTTGAGTTTCTTGGAATCAAAACATAGTAATCATCAAAAAAGCTCCAACCAAGTGACAAAAGGAGTCACATCCAAAAACACTAAATTCTTTAACCCTTTGATTTGTCTCTCCACGTTCTTTGCAGCAAGAATTGATGCACCATATGCAACTGCCTCATCAGCATGAATTCTCTTTGAAAGCTCCTTTCCGTTAAGAAATTTTGCAACAATTCTTGTACTTTTGGTATTCTAGTCGAGCCACCAACAAGAACAACTTCATCTATGTTTTTCTTTCTCATCTTTGCATCCCTCAAACAACTCTCCACTGTTTCTATGCATTATTAAACAAGCCTGCATTAAGATTTTCAACTTTTGCACGACTAATTCTTTAAGAGAAATCAATACCCATGTGCAAGCCATCAAGTTTCGATGGTAATTTCAATGGTTGAAGAAAGTGCTGCGTTTTGCCTTTTCACAGGCTACCTCAGTAAATTTCTTGGAGCCCAAGGATGTCAAATAAACTTCGTTAGCCCTCGGTTCGTTAAATTCCTTTGTAAACGCAAGTATCATCGAGTTGACGCTTTTAGCCCAAAGTTTAGAAAACATGCTTAACGATCTCGGAATCTCATGAAATTTTTATCATATATCTCAGGAGTATTTTTGAATATTCGAAGCTTCGTTTTCGTTAAAAGGCCACTCAGAGGTCAGAATTGACATATATGAACACTTTTAACCCTTGTAATTTATAATCTTCCGATTATTTTCACAAACGGCTTCGCATACCCAATCAATCACCCATTAAGAATATTTTCTTCATGTGTGGTCATTCAGGAGGCCCAAGTTTGGCATGTTGACAATTTTAGTCCTTTCGTTTGCATATTTTCACTTGTTGTCAACTTTAGTCCCTTAAACTCAATCTTTCGCATAAAGGAGTTTGGACACGTGTCTATGTATAATTGGATACGTTTTACGTGGTGTTACATCCTCACCCCTTAAAAGAAATCTCAACCCCGAGATTTAACTTGGAACAAGTGAGGGTACTTCTGTTTCATAGTAAGATCAACTTCCCACGTATATTCGGGACCTCTACGAGCGTCCATTTAACTTTTACTATCGGTACATATTTTTTCGGAGCTTCTTGACTTGCCGATCCTCAATTGCTATAGGTCTCAATGAAATCTCAAGCTTTTATCAACTTGCATGTCTTTATGAGACATTGCTAAAGACTCGTCGGCTAAACATTTCTTGAGATTACAAATGTGGAACACATCATGAATTCCACTTAGCTCCTCTTTTAGTCTTAGCCATATGCTACACTGCCAACACATTCGAGGGATTCGAATGGTCTGATATATCTGGGGTCAGCTTCCCCTTTTACCAAACGCATCACACCTTTCCAGGGTGATGCTTTAATAACACTTTATCGCCTACTTCAAACTTTAGAGGCTTTCGCCTCAAATTAGCATAGCTTTTCGCCTATCCCTGGCAGCTTTTGGCGATCTCCGAATTGATAATCTTTTCCGTTGTTCCAAGACTATATCAGGTCCTGATATCTGAGCCTCTCCTACTTCGGCCCCAACAGACAGGTGTTCTGCATCTCCTACCATACAGTGCCTCAAAAGGCGCAGCCTGAATGCTGGTATGATAACTATTATTATACGGAGAACTCTATCAAAGGCAGGTGGTCGTCACTACCACCCAAATCCATAACACATGCACGAAGCATGTCTTCTAAGGTCTGAATGTACGCTCACTTTGACCATCGGTCTGAGGATGGTAAGCAGTACTAAAATTCAGACGTGAGCCCAATGATTGTTGAAAAACTCTCCAAAAGTGAGAGGTGTATCTAGTATCTCTATCAGAGATAATTGCCACCGGTACTTCCATGAAGAGCTACAATCTTAGCGACGTATAACTGGTTAACTTATCGGAGCTATGAGTCTCTTTAATGGGCAGGAAATGAGCTGACTTTGTCAGTCTATCAACAATAACCCTATAGTGTCATTTCCATGCTTTGTTTTGGGTAACTTGGTTATAAAGTCCATGGTTACCATTTCCCATTTCCAAGTGGGAAGTTCCGGCTGTTTAGAAGTCCTGATGGTTCTAATGTTCGGCTTTAATCTGAGCACATGTCAGGCACTTAGCTACATGGGTGGCAATAGATTTCCTTTTAAAACCTATCCACCAATAATTGGCCTTTAAATCTTGATACATCTTGTCACCTCCCCGAACCGAATACTTAGAATTGTGGGCTTCCTGAAGGATTACATCCCGTAGTTCCCCTTGAATAGGAACCAAATTCTGCCATTCATCTAAGAATTCCATCTTTTCCAGGTGGTCAACGTTCAGCAGTTATACCTAACTTTTCATTTGAAAGATTATCTTCCACAATGCATCTTTTTTGTGCAACCAACAGTCCTTTTCGTTCAAATTATTCTTCAACTCAATGCTCTTTGCATTGATCCTATTCGGCTTAACTTTTCCTTCGGCTTAAAGCATCTGCGACCACATTCGCCTTACCGGGATGTAGCGAATTTCGCAATCATTATCATTTACGTTTCCATCCAACGACGTTGTCTCATATTGAGTTCTTTTTGATTGAACAAATGTTGGAGATTTTTGTGATCTGAATAGATCACACATTTAGTTCCATACAGATAGTGTCTCCACAGCTTTAGTGCAATACTATGGCACCCAATTCCAAATCATGAGTGGTGTAGTTCTTTTCATGCACCTTTAGCTGTCGCGATGCATAGGCAATCAACATTGCTCCGTTGCATAAGTACACACCCATGCCGGTGTGTGAAGCATCGCAGTAAACAACAAAGTCTTAATTCCTTCCGGTAGTGACAAAACCGGAGCGTTGCTCAATCTTTGCTTTAAAGCCTCGAAGGATTCCTGCTGCTTGGACCCCAGATAAATTTCACATTCTTACGTGTCAAGGAAGTCAATGGTGCAGCTATTCTTTGAAAGTTCTCAATGAATCTCTAATAATATCCTGCTAAACCAGAATAGCTGTGAATTTCTGTAGGTGTTTAGGTGCTTTCCCATTCATTACAGCCTCTACTTTGGCAGGATCACTTGAATACCGTGTTCACTGACCAACATGTCCAAGAAACTGGACCTTGCGAAGCCAAAATTCACACTTAGAGATTTGGCAATATAACTTCTCCTGTCGAAGCAGTTCTAAATACATCGAAGGTGCTTTTCGTGCTCCTCTTGGCTACGCGAGTAGATAAGTATGTCATCTATAAAAACAATGACAAACTTATCTAAATATGGTTTGCAGACTCTATTCATGAGGTCCATGAATGCTGCAGGCGCATTAAGTGAGCCCAAAAGGCATCACTAAGATCTCGAAGTGTCATATCTTGTTCTGAAACCGTCTTCGGAACGTCTTCGGTTTGAACCTTAAGTTGATGATACCCAGATCTCAAATCTATCTTTGAGAAGTAACTCGCTCCTTGGAGTTGATCGAACAAGTCATCGATCGTGGGTAAAGGATAACGATTCTTGATCGTTACCTTATTCAGTTCACGGTAATCAATGCATAAACGCATTGATCCGTCCTTCTTCTTCACAAATAAAATTGGAGCTCCCAAGGCGAGGAGTTGGGTTGAATAAAACCTTTTTCCAATAATCATCCAATTGGATTCTGAGCTCTTTCATTTGGGTAGGCGCTAAACGATATGGAGCTCGTGCAATCGGCGCAGATCCGGGGAGAATGTCGATCCTGAATTCTACTTGCCTCTCAGGAGGTAATCCAGGTAATCGTCAGGAAAGACATCTGGTAATTTCTGAAATGATTGGAATATCTTCGATCTTCGGCTTCGGTTCATTAAAACAGTCACTTGTGCCATGTAAATGAATCACATCCACCTTCAAGCACTGGGATACTTTAAGAATAGACACATTGCTGGGCAACCCGTACGTGTGTCTCCTTGGATAGTGACTGACTCACCGGAGGGGGTTTTGATAATGATAAGCTTTTTATCACAGGCAATTTGGGCTTGGTTAAGCGATAACCAATCCATGCCTAAAACTATATCAAAACCAAGCCAATTTCATTGGCAGGAGGGACAAGCGGGATAGAATGGCTTCTTGAATGGATATTGAACATCCATCAAGAAGAGTTGAAACAGATTCTAAGGTACCATCAGCCAGTTCTACCTCATATTTTATGTCTAGAGTTTAATGGGCAAATTCAAAAGCTTACAAAACTTATGATCTACAAAGAGGACTTATCAGCACTGGAATCAAATAAGACTCTAGCATAATATTATTGATTGAGGGAAGGTACCTGTTTTAATGACGTTATCATCATCAGGCGCTTCCTTGCCTGCATCTGGAACACTCGGCATTGTTCTTCTTAGCCTCTTCAGTCTTCTTCGTATTCTTGG